>NW_010241677.1:46261-51284 GCF_000690775.1 Eurypyga helias
CCGACAGGTGGTGAGTGGTTGTATCATTTGTTTCACTTTCCACTATTCTCATTACCTATTATTAGTAGTAATATTAATATTGTTAGTATCACTATTTTAGTCATTTATATTCAACTATTAAATTGTTCTTATCTCAAGCCATGAGTCTCCTTGTCTTTTCCTTTGATTCTCCTCCACTGCAGGAGAGGGAGTTGGGAGTGTGGTAGTGAGCAAGCAGCTCTGTGTAACTTAGTTGCTGGCTGGGATTAAACCACACTGGAGAAGTAAACTGTGAATTGCCTATCAGAAAAGAAGTTGTCTGTAATTTGTTGAACATTAACAAGCGATTAAAAGGATTTATTTTCTGTTTAAGAAATACCATGGACACTTGCAAATATATCATACTTTAAAAAATGACAGGAAGGTTACAATATGGTATTTAGCTATTTCAAGTAAATTGGAAAATCTGTTTGGGCTCCACAACACCGGACTACTCAGCGCTCCCATCCCTCCCTCGCAATGTCACACTGACATACATGTATTAAAATAACAGTTGTTTCATTTTGCTGCCCAACATAATGAAAGGGTACTTTTTTTCTTTCATTTCATCCTCAATCAAACTGAAATTCCTTCTTTTTGTTTTGCTTTGGGTACAAATGAATATAAAGAAAAATATTTGGGGCCTAACCAATGCCTTTTCTTTTATATGAGTAAAACAACCAAACAGAGAAAGGAGAGAAATAGAATAAACCACATGTTACAGGAATGTTGTTATTTTTTTATGACCAAAGATACTGATTTTGGTTAGGATGAATTTATGAATCTATTAAACAAACCTCAACTCTATCTTTCAGGAATTAAACAGCTCACCTCAAATATGTCACACACTATGGATCCTTCTCAATGAAGTGCTTATACTTTGACCAGTTCTTACCCTTTTTCAGCTGTCCCACAGAAACACAAAAGCTGCAACATATTGGTATGCAAGACTCAACATTATTTGCCCCTTAATCACAAAAATCAAACCAGCTCAAATTTAGCCCAACTCTCTCCAGCCTCAATGCCTTAGTCTTCCATGTAAAACAAGACTCATCGGAAAGGGACAGTAAGACTACACCAGCAATTCTGTTTAAAAATAAAATTTTGTTCAGTTTACCAGTAAAAAGATCGCTTTCCTAAATTTGAGCTCTGCATGCTTGCCCTCCCTATTTTGTTTTGCAAAGGAATATAACCGTGAATTGTAATACTAAATCAAATATTCTAAAATGATTGAAGGTTGCTCTAAAAATGATAGGAGTTCAAACAAGATTTTACATATACTGGCAAATGTTCACTGCAGTTTTCGAAGAAAATAATGTGTTTGGCCCCTGGCCTCTTACCATTTTTAACAGATGTCTAATCTTGCTAACAAATCATTAGCAAAAGAAATTGTTATCAGAATGTTTCTTGCTGGAAAGACATGAAACAACAGAACTAATGTACACAATTCAAAGGTTTGATTCAAGAAGGGGAGAGCACTGAAACACAAGACAAAGACGTAAAGGTATTTAGGTCAAAGTGTATCTGCATTTCTTCTCTTCCTTTTATTGCAGAGGTGCCTGCTATTACGGACTACTAGTCATGTGCCACACAAAACTTGGTAAGTTCATCAGTCCTTAACATTTTTTAAACGTTTAGTTATTTTAGCAAATTCCGCAGTAGCACACTCAATCTTCTGCAACTTGTTTGAAGGCTTTCTAGCAAATAACTTCAGCAGTGAAAGCACTTTGTATTAGCACATATATTTTTGTTAAGTGATTACAGCTGTCTGGACTTGTGTCCAACATGGAATGACAGGCAGAAAACATTAAGCACATGTGAGAAAGGAAATAGTTGCTTGTATCAAAAAAACCCAAGAATAATAGATGAATGTCAGGATTTCAATATTGCTGCAGTCCTCAGAGAGAGGATGAAAACCAGAAGACAAAAGGGAGGCAGAGAAAGAACTGGGAAGAGAGGTGAGGGGAAAAAGGGTGGGAGGGAAGGAAAGGGTATGTGACTGGAGGATCAGTAATGAATATCATTTGTACAAAAATCTGGGTGGGTTGAAGACAACCAATACGGGAAGCAAGGAAGACAGTGGCCACATGAAGTGTTTAACACAAATGAATGACCTACAACAGAGTGGCATGGTTAAAGTTCTACATCACGTAACTGCTTTCCTCTCTTCAGAATTCTAAATAAAACATGTTCTAGGAAAAGCAGAAGATAGACCTAGTCAGTTTGCTCACCTCAGAAATCAAATCCAAGCCATGTCCATAAGAAAAACAGCAATACGCTTAACTAATGACGTTTTTGAACTTTCCACATTGTTTCTAGAACACAACATTTCACAGTAAGCCGACACTTTCCCAAGAATATAATGCTTCCCCCAATGCCTTTTTTCTTTTAAAAAAATAATGAGTGTCCCAGACAAGACCTTCTTCCTGCTTGTTTCTAACATCTTCGAGATATTTTAAAAGCAGAGGCAGTAAATTAAGGAAAGCCTTGGGGAAAGTGAGATCTAAAAAGTAGCAACCATGTTGCTGCTGTATCAATCTTTCCCTGTATTACAGATGCATAACAAGGTTTTAATCATTTACTAGTGTGAACACAGTTAACCATGCAACCACAACCGTCTCCACAGCAAAAGGAATTCTATCCGAGTGTGCTACTAGCAATGTGCAATCTACTTGTTTGCTGAAACAGAAGGAAGGTGTATTCCCTCTAGAGGTACCTCCCATGCTTCCTTACCAGCTCTTTCAGACCAAGGAATGTATCCAGTGCTCCTTGAGAGAGCCAGGTTTCAAATGTGAGGCAGAAATGCTGGACCAGCTGGGCAGAGATGTCAGAGAGTCCCAAGCCATGAATGGCTCTTTGAGATTTAAATGGGTAACTTCACCTAAGATACTTCCAGCAACGTAAGTTAGCTGACACTGCCAAAATTCAACGGCAAAAATGATAATTTGCAATAAACATACAAGCCTTCCGAGATAATATTATCATAGGCCATTTTCAAGGTGACAAAGGCTGTTAAGCCACAAGAAAACAAACAAGAAACCTTTTTAGTCACAAATGAGCAAAGCTGTCCAGGTCTTTGAAGGGGATCCCATTAGAGACAGCCAGCACTCTCAGAGCTGTGATCACAGCTGACAAGACAGACAGGTTCCCAGGGAACAAGTTACACGCTCCAAACGGCTGCTTCCCCATCCCCCTTCAGTCACCTCTACTGAAGGACGCTTATTTGTTTTGCTCTCAAATACAATCCAGAGAAGGAATGTAACTGTAATTTTTGGCTTTACTATATCACTTAAAATTTATCAGGTGTACACATGCCAGCTGAGTTTGGGATTTCTTAATTTTTTTTTTCCCCCGCCCCAAGTAGGCAGTTACAGACTAAATGAGACATTTTCTTTCAGTCTCTGTAAACATGATCCCTGCGGTCACAATTTATGTGACAACTCTTCAATACCATTTCCCGTGGTGTAGAAATGGATGCTGTTTCAGTAACGATCATACTGATGCAAAATAAGATTAACTGGTGAAATCTGAGGTTTTAGTGTTTACATGATTACACTGTTATATGATTTGCTTTTCTCTGTGATTTTCTAACTCAGTGACATCTAAGTATCATCAGCAGACCTGAAACACTCCTTCCCTGCTCTCAATCCTAATTAACTAATTATGAATATAGTAACCTAACTTTATTTGCCATAACCAGGACATCTGACTAGCAATTGTATTTATCTGTTTTGCACGTCCATTACATTCTCATCTGTTGCAAGTATAGCATTTTTCTGGCTGGAGGGATGAGATTCTAGGAGAGGCAACTCTTTGGGATTTCTTTGTTTATCTCTCACACTCAGCAGTGCTTCCACACCCTTCAATAATCTTTCACATGTACTTCATAGAGAATTTTTCCTAATTATTTCCAATTACCAAACAGATAAGAGACCAGGGCTTTTTGTTTTAATAATCTATGTTTTTTCTTGAGCAACAGCACTGCAGTGAAAACCCTACATAACCAGAAAACAAACATACAAACAAACCCACAAACAAACAAACCCCCATAAAAAAGATCTCTATCTCTTTTTAAAGTCAATAAAGCCTTCACTCCCTTGCAATGACTCATGCATTATATCATGGAACTATGAACAAAAATAAAAACACATTTTTTTAATTGGAAAATAATGGGCTCTTACACAAAGCAGCACTCTTAGAAGAAAAGGCATACAGCAGTGTAGCCAGACAAGGTGAAAAATAATATTGCATTTTGTTAATTGCAGTTGATATAAAAAGTTGATTTATATTGAAAAAAAAAGTCTAACATTTAGACAGAAGGCAATGAGGCAAGCACCCGATAATCTGACTATTTGTGGTTTTAGACAAAACAGGGAAGCAGGCAGATTGGCTTGCCTTAGAGATGTCTCTGAACCACTGTAGAGTGATGAGAAAGGCCCTCATATCTGCCCATGCTCCTTCACCTCTTAGAAATTGAATGTTCTAATAATATTGCTGACTACAGAAACAATTTCTTCTTGTTTAAGTTCATGCGACAAGAAAGATTTTAGGAAACCATCTTAGAAAGATGGCTTCTTAACAGAATTGCTAAATATTTGCCTAATGGTTTGAAAATGAAACCCCAGCTGAATGTTTGGCTGCACTGTCAAACTTTGCATTTGAGAAAATAATCTATCTTGGCCACAAAACCGATAAATATTACTAATAAAAATAGCTTTTGGAAACTATTCAGTTGGCTTCCTTTGGGGATTTTTTACACCGCATGAGAAAAACGTACAAGGATGTGAAAGAAACGCTCCTTGGTATCTTTTCATAACTTATCTAACACATCCCATGCTAACCTAGCAAATTTACAATTTTCCACCTTTTTACCATCATAAATAGTTTCTGTAAACAAAAATACCCCAACACTCCTTTTGTCTGTTTCAAAATAAATTAGTCACTTCTACACTCGCCCAGCTATTGAAGGTTCCTTTACTTTCCAGGGCAACAAGAAGGGCTTCTA
>NW_010241678.1:0-233 GCF_000690775.1 Eurypyga helias
GGACCCGGGTCCCTCCGCCGCCGGAGGGTTTGTGGCACGAGGGTTGTTGGGGACTCCGAGTGTTCCCCGTTCCGATGGGTGATACGGTCGGTGCTGAGTGGCCTCGTTTTCCAAGGAGAAGCTGGTTCACAGTGTGCCGCTGACACGTCCTCTGAGGTGTCGGAATGATTTGCCCAAAATGAACCTGAAGAAGGGAGATGGTTTGCGGGGAGCGGGATGCTCGGCGGTGTTGG
>NW_010241678.1:246-10188 GCF_000690775.1 Eurypyga helias
CCAAAACTGGTGAAGTGCCTTCCCTGGGAATTTGCATCCTAGCCCAGTGACTACGCCGTGCCCTTTCCCAGTTTCCGAAGTAGAAGAGCAGTAGGTGTGTGTGAAGTGTCTCTGTTAGACCCCCCCTCTCCCCGCACCCCCCCTTCCTTAATGCCAGAAGCAAATGCAACGCGATCCCTTACCCTCGGGCTGCAAACTGCTCGCGTGCTTCAGCCGTCTTTCCTTTGGTGGACAATGACCTGCTCATAAAATGTTTGGAGCCCGGAGTTTTCTGTTACTTTGTTTCCATGGTTTTTTTGCAGAGAGGCCTTTCATAATGCAGGACAGGTAGTGGCCTCGCGGGTGGCTCCAGCCTCGCTAGAGGATGCGTACGTACGGGGTCAGGAGGCGAAGGCGCTCGTCGTCCCTTATTTGCGCACAGCTGGCAGAGTGCTTGGAGCGGTGCCAGGCACAAAAAAGACACACTGACCCAAAAAAAGCTTCCAGCCTAATTCCAGTTGCCTTGACCTCTTTGCAAAACGCAGTTTAGGGTGCGAGAGGAATTTACAGGGGAGTAAGTCACAGGTGAGGACCTTACCAACATGTCACCCACCCCTCGGTGCTCTTCTGGGATGATGCCCGTCGCAGCACCTTCCACTGCTGTGGGCTCTGCTGCCCGCCCGACCCGTGCTGACCGGTCGGTTTGCCCGCAAACAGGGTAGGAAAATGTAGGCAGGGCTGATGGTGGTCAGCGAGCAAAGGATGCTGCTTGAACGGATGTGATTAAAAAGAGTCTGATCCTCCCCGCGCTGGTGTCGGTGAGGAAACACCCACGCTGCTCGAACGGGAGCTGGGTGACACCCGGATGGGGACACAGATGGTGAATGTTTTCTGTGAGTGATGCAGTAGAAATGGGGTGAAAGCGGGCAGCGGGTTTCTCGTGAGCGTGAGCCCTGTCTTCTAACCAGCTCTTGGCAGCTGACCTTTGTGTAATGCTCACAGGAAATCAAAGTATCTCCACAAAGGCACGTTTGTGTGGTTATAGCTGCAGGAGCTGCACACGTGATTTGGCATCTACACAGATTCTTGAGATCCTGAGAAGATACAAAGTTGAGGAAGGTTCCCCAAATCATGAGATTAAAAATAAATTGGAAGGTTTTTTCCCTCATCGCCGATTTCTGAGCATTCGGCCTGATCTGGGACCATGTTTTAACCATTTCCCTTTGGGCTTCAGTACTGGGAACTTGTCAGTCGTGTCTAGTAGAAGGTGGTGTTTCCCTCGTATCTTCCTTATAGTGAGATACAAGCTTGTATAAGTACCAAGCCTTTTACAGCCATTCTCATCCTTAAAATGCTTGGGCCCCCTTGGAGAGCTGTGAGAGTACAGGTCCAGCAGCCTCCAACGGCTCTGTGCCGCTGTCGGTCCAGACCTCTTTGGATGGACCACGGAGGAGTAGTAGTCTGGGAGCAGTCAGTAGTACGTGGGATGTGCTTCCTCTCCCTACATCACATTTGCTACAACTGCAGTTTAGTGGTTTATCATTCATTTACCAGGACAAAAGTGGAGTGACAGCAGGGCTGTGTGGGAGGGAAGCAACCGAGGTGTAAAATATGGCGAGGGAGGGAAAGATCCTTCCGAGGCGCTGTCTTTTGCCACCGAGCTGGAGGATGCTGGAGGCACGGCGTTTCCCCCTGTGCCTGGAGACAGGGAGTTCAGAGCTCGGGTATCGCTGCTGGTTGTGTTCCCGGTAGGAGTCTTGGATTAAAGTCGGTTTGGCAGGTACAAGGCAATCCTGGCGCCACAAACCGCCCAGGCTCCCTCGGATTCATCCTGTGCACGGGCGACCTCGTGCTGACTGACACGTGTCGCTGTGACGGTGGTCGTTTGGGCACGGGTGACGAGCGCAGATCGGGTCCCACGCTTCTCAGCTCTCCCCGCTGCCAACGCCTTGAGCATCCCATCTGGCAGCTTCCCTGTCGCGGTAACAACGAAGGCCACTGCAAAACGGGGGGCAGAGGCACAGGAGCACGAGGTGCTGTGGTGGAAGAGGCAGGGTGGGGCTGCCTTTTTTCCGAATACTTTCTCCTCCCAGGCGATGCTCGACTGGCTTTGGCAGCAGGGCTGAGTCAGGAGCTCCCGGGGCAGAGCTGTTCCCTGGGAACCCACGCTGGCTGAGCTGCCTGCGAGGGGCAATTATCCCTCTGCTGCTCCGTGGGTGTCCGTCCAAGGGCTGGCTGGTGTGAGACAGCCAGCGGTATCTTCCCCCCTCCCTTTCCATGCCACGGACCTTCTGCCACAGGAAAGCTGTTAGCTGGTTTTGGAGACGGGCTTTTGCTTGACAGGGGAGCGCCAGAACTGAGCATTTCCATTTTCAATTTGGGGAAAATTTAGTTTTTAGTTTCCCTTGCTTCACAGCAGTTTCCAAGGGATGCCATGGTGGGAACCTGGCCGTACCATTCGGCTTCCTGGCTATCCAGGCTGTGGAATAAATTGTTCCAGTGACTTAAGTGAATTTAATTCCAGGTTCGTAGGCAGGTAATGAGGCCCAAAGATTTACTGCTATGACATCTCCCAAGAGTTTCTTGGTGCACAAAGCTGGAATTCAGCTTGGGAAAAGTAACACTTGTGCGGTACTGTACAATGTAGAAGTTACTGATGTGCGTGTGGTTTTACCTTGGCTTTGGAAGACTTTTGTGCTGAATGGGCTCTGTCTGGGAGGCTAATGCTGGCAGGGAAGGTGGCAGATGCCAAACAAGCCTTCCCCTGTACAGCTGGCAAACCTGCCCGGGTGCAAACACCTGTAGGCTTTTTCCTGAGTCTCCCGTAAGGGAGGAGTAGCTGAAATTGGGAATAGGAGAAAAAGAAAAGTACGCTGAAGCTCCCAAGTATTAGAAATGCAAGAAACTGGATTTTCTCAACTCCCACACTGAGTCTGAATCCACAAGGGTGGGTGTTGAGAAACTTTTATTACATTTCTTGTAATAGATGTAAATTCATGTATAGATGAGGTGGCTTTTAGCTTTTCCAATTTTTGCTTAGTTTGGGGTGATGTGAGAGGATAGTTTTTCTGATTGGACATGAACACATCAGAGCATCCAGGATTTTGTTCCCTCTCATTAGCAGATTAGCCACAGCAATAACACGAGATAACACATGAGCCTTGCTGTCATTTAGTTAACTTTTGGTTCGCCTTTGCTGAGCAAAGCTTCCACACAGTTCCAGCTGTTAAATCTAAATTGGAAAAGATTCCACCTGCCCAAACTCCATGGTCCCCAGCACACAGGGACACCCGTAACCTGTTAACCTCCCCTGAGCATCCTCCTCCTTGCAGCATGGTTCAGCCCTGGCTCCCAGGGACCATTCTGCTCACTCCAGATCCCAAAATTGTGTCAGAGGATGACATCCCCATGAATGTGGGATGGCTGCCCTTGTCTGTGATCCTTAGTTGGCTGCACCTTGTCCTCCCAGCAGTGGTCAGCAGGGATGAGGTTTTGCTGGTTTTGTGTGTCGGTGAGTGACCGCAGCTGAGCCGTGCCGATGCCCTGGGTGCTCCTGCAGCCGGCAGTCTCTGGAGGGATGCCCGGGAGCGGGAGACTCCTGCCCCGGGGCCTGCGGGCTTGGTCATGGGGCCTGATCCAGGGTGACTCTACGCATGCCTGGACACACTGCCATCCGATCCTTCTTCGGCCGTGTGGATCAGCTCCTATTGTAAGGTGATGATTCAGCTGGTCCCGTGAGGACACTCCTCTGTTGGACGGGCAGGCTGCCTGCATGATGGTCCACAAGCCTGAGTTAACATTTTCTCCCTATTTCTTATCTTTTTGTTTCTTTCACTGCATTTTCTTGTGCATTTTCACTCCTCAGTGTTTATAAATCTAAGCCTTTCGAAAAGGTCATTCCTGTTTTTTAGAAGCTTCGCTTCTTTTTTTCTGTGCTGTATGGTTTCTTCGCTAAGCATACTCCCATGAGGTTTGGGTGATGGGGTTGTGTGTCTGTGCTGAAGCATCGACTGCAGACAAGGCCTCGGTGGAGAAGCACAGGCGCTAGGTCAGGAGAGAGGACCATCTGGTGGCGTATCCTGCCTCCTACACTGTGCTGGAGCGGGTGCTTGGTGAGAAGTAAAAGAAAAGAGCTTGCAAACAGAGTGAGCCTTTCCTTAAAATAACTTCCCTAGTCTGACAAGGGATGATTTAAGCGGTTGCTGAACCAGGCGTGGTGACCAACGCATCATGCCTGGTGATGGACTAACCCTCCTGGGGCTTTCCACGGCCTCGTTGAATCGCTGGGTGGTTTCTACGTGTTCCTGCCCGACGTGACCATCTCAGTTTCCCATCTGCGGCGGGAGGTGATGCTCCTGGTGAAGTTTGAATCATGATTTTTGCTCCTGTGCAGGCGGTTACTGTGGCAATTTGGGGATGGGATGGTGTTCATGCCCACGTGTCCATGGACTGCAGTGGGTGCAGCGGGGGGGCCGGTGGCTGTTCTGCGCAGGGCATGGCTTTGCAAGGACCGTGTCCCTTTTAAATGGTGGCGTGGTGGCTGCTGCTGTGTGTCACCCCATCTGGCTCGGAAGGAGGTGTTTTGCTGCTGATCTGCCTCCATAGCAAGCTCTCCAAGGGCCACCCATGCCTGGCTGCCATCGCCACCAGGCTCCTGGCCGCTCCTGAGGTGGCCCCAAGGCTACCTGTAGCCTGGGGACCAGGGTGCGCTGCCAGCACCTGAACTACCAGTTCCCACTAAATACACCCTGTCTGTCCATGGCTCCCACCGTATTCCTGGGGTGCAACCCTTCCCGTGGCTCTGCCATCCCTTGTCCCCCGTATTGTACTGGTTTTGCAAGCGCATCTGCTAAGTCGAGGATTTACGGAGAGATTTGTGTGTAGCCGGTGGAGGTTTGCCATCAGGCTAGGACCCCCATCATCTTCCTTGGGATTGATGCGTCACATCTTCCAGAAAAGTAGGCATTTAAACCCCAAATCTAATTGCTAATCTTTCCCTCCAGATTAAAAGGTGGTTTCAGCTGGCTGTAGTTAGGAAGTGGGTGTCTGCAGGCTGAGCTCAGGGCTCGGGGGATGCACCCTGGCCATGGCGGGGTACGAGCTGTCCCCATGGGCATGGAGTGACAAAGGGGCTTGCAGCAGTTGAAGCTATTGAAGCTTTCTGCCATAAATATTTTAACGGGTCTTTTGTGTCGCTCGCTTGGCACGGGGAATGGCTCTACCACCTGGAACTACAAACTGTTGAACCTGCCAGGCTTTAGTGCAGCAGCAGAAATTGTTGTTCTTACACTGAGATGGCTAAAGGTGAATTTGCTCCATGTGGCTCCCTGGACAGTGCCTCATCTTTGCAACAGGTACCCTCGCCGACAGGAACGTATATGTGTCAGGGCAGGATGTCTGAGCAACTGAACGTGGTTTTGGTGCATACGAGGGTGTGGGTGGCTCAGAGCTGCTGTTAGAAATGGCTGATGGTTATTTAATTAACTACCTGAGATCACTGGTGAGTCCAGAAGAGGACCACACCAGACTTTGCACTTTACAGTATCAAGTCTCTTAAGTTTCTTCAGCAGCTGAACTTCTGGGCTGTAGTGAGAAGGAAATGTGTTTCATGCAGGGTATGCTTTACTGCAGGGTGTTCCGCCCGTGGGGAAAAGTTCCCCACAGCTCTGAATCTTTGTCCAGGCTGTTACCTCAGTTGTAAAGGTGTAATTGCAGCATAAGGCTGTTAACCCCCATGTGCTCTGCAGCTCTGCATGGCTTGGATGGAACCGAGCAGAAATGTCTCCTAGTAGCAGGCATCTCTGCTTTCTGCCCTACTGAATATTTAGACGTCCTTGCTGTGGGACCGGCGAGCCCCGGTGAGCCAGAGTGCTGGAAACTCACTTCTAGGGGAAAATGATCCCTTGGCCTCAGGTCCCCGGGGAGGAATCCGCCGCATCCTGGCTGGTGGACTCCGTGTCCGATCTCGACACCTTCGAATCTTTGGTGCATCCAGAAACTAGTCCTGTGGTAGTGGACACCTTTTCCTACCCAGCTGTCCGGGTGGGTCCGGCGCCATCCAGCAGTTGGCTCAACAGTGTTTTGAGCGCTCGCCCTTTGATGCCACCTCTCACACAACCCGTATGGATGTGGACACCTGGCAGATGGGGGCTGTGGGGGACTTTCCTGCTCTTGTCAGCAGACATGCTCTTGGTATCCTGCTGGCACTTGTGCCCGTTCCCGTTTGCAGATGAGGAACTGAAGCCACAGCAGACATGAATTGCTCCTGGCTACCGAAGAGTTTAGTCTCAAAAACAAGAAGCAGCCTCAGGACCTTGGCTGTCAGTCCTCTGCTCAGCCTGGGCCCTGTAAATAAGCTTTTGGTGAAGACAGCAGGCCTTGTTGAGGAGCACAATGTGCTGTGCTACGTGTTCTCTCATGAGCGTGCAGTTCTGCACGGTATCTCCATCAGCCTTGTGCCACCCAGCCAGCTGCCAGCCCCTCCTGGCTCCCATTCCCACAAACGTGTAAACATGTGCTCTGTGTGTACACAGCATCGTATCCTGTTCCCGGGCAGGTGCAGAGCAGGATGGAGAGGTGGGTGGGTGAATCCAGAGACGTGGAAATCAGGATCCTACTCCAGATATAAGCTTGTCGAGGATGCCACCACTTGGAAACCGTGCAGGCAGGGCGTGATCCCTGGGAAGCTACTGGCTGAAGCGGTGCCCGGGCAGTAACAGCAGCTGCCTGAGAGCTCCTGCCCCACTCCTGCCCCACAGCCACTCTGTCATTTGGCACTGTGCCGTTGGATGGATTTGTGTAGACCTCATGCAAGTGTGCCATTCACAGTAGAGCAGATTGCAGAGAGTATTGCAGAGCAATAGAGATTGCAGATTGCAGAGACAGTATTTTTTTTTCTCTAATAACTCCTTCTACCCAGCTTTCTGGACATGGCGTGCAGGTAGGGAGAATGGCAATGTTTCTTCTTGTGTACTGGATTGACCCCCCAGTCTTCCGAAATTGCTCAGGGAGAACGCAGGGGAGGCTCAGCCGCTCCCTGGCTAGGACACGAGATGGAGACTCGAGTTTCCTGCCCCAAGCTGGGGCCCTGACTGCTGCTGTGGGATGGATTTCTGTCATTCTTCCTGGAAGAAGTCTTTGGCTTCTGCAGATAGTGAAACTGTTCCCCTTATCCAAAGCGAGTGGCCCTCGCCACGGACATTCCTTTTGAGTGCTTCTTTATGGCTATGAAATGGGGTATAGCTACAGGACTGAGATAGGGGGCAACTGCAGTATGGTGTGTCAGTCTTTCTCCTCAGTGTTTCTATTCTTTGTCCCAACAAATATTTAATTTTGCAAAGCAGAGCAACTTCAGCCAGAGAAGCTGAAAGGGCTGCTCTCTGCGTTGCTCTGGGTTTGTGCTTGGGGCACTCTGCTCTATGGGATTTCTGTTCCCACTCCTGCACAAAGCAGATGAGACAGGGGTGGCTTAATCCTCATGCCCAGCCTAGCTTGTGCTCCATCAGCTGTTCTGGGACGTTCGCACCGATGCTGGCCTTGGACGGGGGTGCCCGTGACAGGCAGGAGAAACCCCACTCATTGAAACTCCCCGAGTCCTGGACCTGCCTGCAAATGCTGTTGGTTTGTGTAGGTCCGTGTTACGGGCATCTATAGCCTCAAAGGAACTTCTGGAGGCAGGTGGCCCTTCCTGCGGTGGGGCGACCTGAGACAGACGCTGGCTGATGACCCCAGTTAGCCCAAAAGTCCTTGGGGGACATGGAAGTAGGTTACAAATGTGTTAGTTTGCAGGCTCCCTTGACACCAAATAAACGCTGCCTCGTTGAGTGCAGATGTCCAAATGGACAAGCAGCTAAGAACAAGCAGATCATGGAGAAGCTCAATGTGATCCTTTACCCTTTTCATTTGATTTACTTCAGTTTTGTTTCCTAGGCTACGGCAGCAACCCTCACATGAAAAGCTACCATTCTTCATTCACAACAAAGCCATCTCCAAATGGAGTTTATAGCTGAAAGCAATATTTGGTCAGTGTTGTAAAGTGTAAGGCGTTGTTACATCAGCTTGGCAGATGCCTTACACAGCTGCTGTCTGCAGATGCTGTGGGCCTGCAAAGTTTGCAGAAGAAAAGAAAACAGTTACCAAAGAGCAAAGCGCTTCAGAGTTGAGTTTTGTGAGAGGAATTTGGACTCAGATGGTAGCTGTTCCCTCTCTGTGCTTGAATTGCCTCAAAAGGGAAGATCTCTAACGATAAGTATCATTCTTACAACTGCTGTCTGTGCAGTGGTATTGAGGTACGGGCCTAGGGAGAGGACCCAGCAAAATGTTCTGGACTGTGTAACCAAGTGACGGGGACAGGATTCCGCGGGGTTCCCTGATGAGCCACCTTAGTTTGTCTCCGTGAAGGTACAGAGCTTTGCGTTTCCCTTTTGCTTGTTTCCTGCTTGGTTTCACGCATCACCCAAAACTCTGTCATGGCAACGATCTCCTCTACACAGGAGTCCCTGAATGTAGTAAATGCAGCAGCATTTTATAAATACCCAGTTTAGAGCCTATATAAAAAATGTTACTACACTGTAATGACAATTTGTCATCTAGATGCTGCTTAGTTTTGGTAAGACCTTGAAGCACGAGGTCATACCCACTCTGTGGGGATAGCAGAGTAGTTTGTGAAATGCTCTGGGGTGCTGTAACGTGGGGCTTCAGGCTTGATTTTGTAACAGCAGAGCTCTCTTCTGTAATAGCTGATGATCACAAAGCCTCTTTCTAAGAGCAGCAAGCGGACTTGCATGAAATCTTGGCTTCCTCTGCCTTGTGCCAAGTGAGATACAGGCTGGCTGTACTGTTCATAGCCAGGGCTGGGCAGTGCCCTGGGGTCTTTTCTGTACTGTGTCCCAAAAGTGTCCTTGGATAAGAAGTCCTCAGTTTGCTAATGAACATCAACTGAAGCCTTGTTTGAGAGGCGGATGTCTTTGGTGCCCCGCTGCCTTTCACTGCTGTTTTTCCAGAGATTAATACTTGAGGACAGAGGCCATGCTTCTGTCCAGGATTTATAGTAACATCCAGCTGATGTGCTGCGGGCACAGCAACACGCTTGCAAATTCGATGCCAGCACTTAATTTTCCCTTACTGTTTGCCCAGGAGGTTGAGTTGGATGGCCAATGCCGAGCGAGCGATGAGTTGGCCAAGGAGTGGCTCTCATGGGACCACAATTGGCCTGTTGTTGTGCCTTGACCTGACTGAAGGGCAGCCAAGGTCCTGCTCCTCCGTCGCTTGTTGGATCCTCTTACCACACAGGAGATGGGAAGCGTTTGTAGGGGAAATGCTCCCCGAGTCTTCACTGCCTGAAGTGAAGTAAAGTACTCTTGCCTAGTTTTTCCTCAAATGAGTTACTTTGTGTGCGCAACTTGGGACTGCTTGGAAGGGCCTGATTTTTTGAAATCAGAGCTGCTGAGCGCTCTCTTTCAAAAATGTCATCTCTTGGGAAACAAAAGACTCAAAGTCATAAGGGTGCTGTAGGAATCTGGGTCTCTACTTCTGTGCCAAAGTCAAGCATGAAACTTTCAGTGGAATGTTTGGGAGCAAGGTCCTCTCTGGAAACCAAGACTCCCAAAGTGGGTCCCTCCTTGGGTAATTCCTGAGCGTGGTGGGAACCCCTGTGCTATGGTGCTTTGCACCTCAAACCCAAAAACACCAGGTCCACCTGATGGCATTATCTTAGCTGGTGGACCATGCGGGATGGGGGTCACCTATGCTCACACTTGCACAGGGCCTAGAATCATAAGATGATTTGGGTTGGAAGGGACCTTAAAGATCATCCAGTTCCAACTCCCCTGCCATGGGCAGGGACACCTTCCACTAGACCAGGTTGCTCACAGCTTCATCCAGCCTGGCCTTGGACACTTCCAGGGATGGGGCATCCACAGCTTCTCTGGGCAACCTGTCCCAATGCTTCACCAACCCCTCCAT
>NW_010241678.1:10325-18534 GCF_000690775.1 Eurypyga helias
GGCCAAGCCCAACTCTCTCAGCCTGTCAGCATAGGAGAGGTGCCTGCATGGCACAGCGGGTCCTACTGCAGCCCCCCAGCACAGACAGAATTAAAACATCAGTTGGTTTTGTAGTTTCCATGATGATCATTGGGAAATTGCAGGAAAGAGAGGTGTGGGAGAATAAGCAACAAAATCTGGGGTTAAAGCATGCACTTTCCAGATGGTATTTCTTTTCTGGGAGCAAAGTTTGAAAATATCTGTGGAGAACTGCTACTTGCTTTCCACCCATAGTTGTCTCGAGCTTAGTTTAAGGCTGCAGATTGTTAGGTTGTTCCCAATGAGAAAACATCCTGTGAAACTTCTTGGGGACAGGCTTCACTTTGACTGCAAATGCAGGCAAGCTGCTGAACAGCCCCACACCTTTCTGTGTGCACAGGCCCAGGCTTTTTGTCTTGTATTTCCAAAGACTCCTGTGTTTAATATCACCTACTTCATGTGTTGCAGCTCATTAAGTTATTGAATGTGTGAAACTGTTGACCTGTAAAAAAAAAAATATATCAACTTAGAGAGAAGAAATCTACTGCCACTGCTGGTCCTCAACTTAGGTGAAGGAGTTGAATGAGAGAGAAATATTTGAAATATCTTTGCAAAAACAAACTTCTTTCTTAACAGGCCCCAGAATTGGTCTTGGTAAAATCAAGAATGTTTCTGTAGATGCCAGTGGGAACGAGGCATGATCCTTAAGGAACAAAAATAACATTTTTATCTACAAGAGGGAAAAAGAGCAGCGTGCACATGGAGGGGCAGAGAGCAGCCCCTGGCTGGTGGGGGCTGCGGGAGGCTCGGCACCCCACCTTGGGCACCTCTGGGCTGCTGTGCCGCAGCTCCATACAGCGAGTGAAGGCCTGGAAAATCCTTGGATAGAGTAGAAGTGCCCTGAAAGCCTTTGGAAAAAGGTGCAATAGAATAAATACTGATTATGTTGGAGTATGCTGAAGTATGCGGCCCGTGTGATTTAAACCAGCCGAAATAGCACTCCCTAGGACCAACTCTGTAAAATAATCAGTGTTTAAAATTTAATTATCAGAAAGCACAAGGACTTTAATCTGTATAGATGTGCTTTGAAACATTTATTTGGAGGAACAAGGATGTTTAATTTTTATCTATCATTCCATTTCTAGGTAATCCAGAAAAATGTCTACCAGCTATAAGCTCCTCTTGTGCTAATTGGGTCTGTTTTTTGTTTCCTTCTCCCAGTGAAAGGTAAAATTAGGTATATTGTTCCGATGTGCTTCACTGAAATGGTCAGTGTGCTAAATATGGTATTAAAACAGCCTCTCCCATTATTTCATTAAAAAGAAATCTAATAACCAAACGTAAGAACAACAGCCTTTCCAGAGCATGTGGCCCCGTGCCAGATGAAAACATGATTTCAGAAGCTTATTTGCTCAAAATTAAAGACCTAAGAGTCTGAAAACCCAACCTTTTTCCCAGTGCGGCAGCTTTGGACGCTGCCGAAACCTCAGCCCGTTATGTTGCCGCGACCAGGAGGCACCAGGGGAGTTTGCAAAATAGGGGAGTAAAATTAATACCTCAAAAATATAAAAATTAACATTGGACATAGCCTGTTGAGGGGCGAGCACTCATCTCCCAGGCAATTTTCCCTTAGTACTTTTGATAGGGCGCGTTTTCTGCCGACTTATGGCGTTTACCCTGTTAGTCATCGGAAACACTGACTTTTAGGGGAACCATATATCCTTGGTTACAAAAATCCATATGTAATTTTCATAGTTAATATATTAATTTAGGGAAGCTGCATTTTGTTCATGTCCCACCCTTGGGTTAACACATTGATAAACGTGTTTGCTTTGGACTTTTTTTCTTCCTTTTTGACTGCTGTTTTTGCTCTTTTTCCAGAAACTGCAATTCCCATCTGTGCAAAGGACATCAGTGATGATTTGATGAAAGAGTTTGCTTTTCTTTCTGGTGAGTACAATGAACATCTCCGGGGTTCTCTCTCTTTGCGGTAATTAAATACTCCAGACGAACTTCTGCGCTATTTGGCAAAAGGATACTCCACATGGGATATTATCCACCAGGTAGTCTCCAGTGCCACTAGAAATGTTGTTAATAAAACATGGAGGTGGTTTGAAAGAGGGTATTAGGTTTCTGTCTCAACCATACTGTAAAATATTGTTACCTTCAAACACTCAGCGCATTAACAAGTGTTTCGCTTTGAAATGTTTTTCTAGAGGTTTCAGACCAGCATACTGATTTGTCCTTGTATTTCTGACTTTTTTTGCTGTCCCATGTAAAGTAGGCTCAGGAAATAAAGGAAATATCTGGTGTCTGCTGTGTTTGTTTCTACCTCTGTGTGTGTGTGCTTGAAATCAGAGGCAGGATTAGACCTGTTTTTGCTATTCTGGTGATGTAAAAATGATTCTGTAATGATGGCAACTTGTTTTCTAACCTGACTGGTGAGTTTGGGCTTTGCTGTTGGTCCTCCTGGAAAGCATACCCAGGGAAGCATCCTTGTCTTTATTCCAGGTGGCCGAGGGAAAGACAAGGCCTGGATTATCACCCTCCCTGACAACGCCCGCTTCAATGAGGTGCCCGAGGAGGTTGTATTGAAAGTCTTAACATACCTAACGTCAGTCCCGAGGTATGTGGCTTCCTTTTAGCTCTTGCCTGTGATGGACAGAGGTGTCGGTCCTGCCTGGGTCAGGCAGGGGACCTTCAGGGTAATGCCACGTGTGGGGGTGACAGACATCTTCAGCTCTCAGAGCAAGTAAGAGGGAGAAGACAAACGATGGATGCCCTTACTGTGTCCAGGTGTGAGATTTCATGTGCCAGTAGCTGCAGAGTAAAAAGTGGACATCATCCCTATGTCTTGTCAGCCTGCATGTATCATAAATTTAGTTTATTAAGTTTCTAATTAACAGCAAGCTTTCCTTAAGCTTTGACATGTGTCACCACTTAAATATGCGCTGCCACTGCAGAGTAATATTTTGACATGTACAAATAGAGAGTCATTACTGTGGAAAAAGAGAACTGTAACCGGAGGAAGAGACTAATTACAGGAACAAACCGTTTGGGGTCCCCATTAGGCGCGATGGCTCAGCAGCGTGCCACAGCTCCCATTACCCGCCTCTGTCTTGGGGTTAAGCAGCTGACAGTCTGCCGGTGCCACATGCAGGGCTGTATACTTAGATTAATGGCCCTCCTAATTCTTGCTGCTGAGCCTGGTGACTCAGATACCTGGAATGCTTAATTTCCTTGAATAAAGCCTTTTTTGGCAAATTTTCTTCCCGCAGGGAGAGCAGGTTGACAGCAGCTAGATGGGGGCTTTCCATTAGCAGCTATCTTGGAAGAAGTGCTGTGTGTTTAGCCACCTCTGCAGGAAAATAAAAGAGCCTCTGGTTCCTCTGTCCTCTTTTTGGGTGGAGTCTGAAGTTTCGTGGGCTCTCAGCCCACAGAGCACCGTCCCAGCGGGGACAGGAGCATGCCATGCCATGTGCTGGCCAGAGGGTTTTCTCCTTCATGATGTGTGGGCAGCCTGTGTCCATGCAACTGCACTTCCCACCTCTGTCTGGTTTCTCCAGGGCTTCTGGTTTCGTATGAGTGTGAACACCCTGGCATTAGCATGATGAGCAGTCCTGCTGTCCCTGTAATAGGTCAGACTCAATCAAGAAACTAATGAGAGCTGTGAGCTTGCTGGTGATGCAAACATGTTCAGCATGTTCCTTGTAAAACCACTTTCATCATACCACCATCACACTGCTCATCCTACCACCGTAACAGCCTGCCTCCCTACCTGGCAGGTATGGGATCCATACCTCCATACTCCGGGATCCAATTTCAAATCCTCCTGCAAAACATCCCAAGTCTTTATTTTAGTCTGGTGCATCCTGCAACACATAACAAAATTAAGGGTGAGGCTAAAAAGCAACAAGAAGCACACAGAGAGAAATAATCCTCAATCTGGTTATCTGTCTCCATCTTTCTGCTGCTGGATGGAAATGAACTCACCCCTTGCAGCCATGGTGAGAAAGCATTGATTTATTTTTATTGTCAGTCTAAAAGGTACATGGAGGGACTGGAAATCTGATAAACCTGCGAGGCCTGGGTTGGAAATAGGCACAGACTGGCTCCACTGGCCCCAGAATAAATTAAAAATTTCCCAGGCCTTTGGACAGCTGAGAACTTTCTTCTTTTTATCAGTTCCCTTACAGACACAAGTACATTAACATGCTGAGAAGCTACTCTCTGAATATAACCTTATCCTGAGTAAATGGTGTACTTTGGCATACTTTTGTTAACTGACAGTGCACTGCGATCTGGCTGATTTTTCTAAATCACTTGGATTCTGTTTTTTTTTTTTTTCTTCAGGTTTTATTATGATGACAGCAGTGCTGTGTAAAAACGATTTCTTTTTTTTTTTTTTTAATAGTAGCCTGTTGGGAAATACTGTGGGGAGTTGGGGAATTGACAGAGAGCTGACAGAAACCTGAAGAATTGCCTCATGTTGCCAAAACTGTTTTAGCCAGAAAAAGATTTTGGCTGAAAAGTCACGCCTGATCCAGGTCACGGGCTGTAGGCTCAGAGTTCATTGCATGCAGGAGCCCTGTATGACCCATGTGTGGTACCTGCTGCTCGTTTCTCTGCTCGTTTCTGCTGCGCCTCAGTGGCAATGTACACATTCACGTGAAACCTTTGCACTTTGGGTGTGATGTTAGACATCCGTAAGTCACATTTGTAGGACAGCTTGAGAGCTGGGTGCCTCTGCATATCTCAGTCAGTTGTTATTACGAGCCGAAGGGAATTTTATTTTAATTTTTCCTTTCAGCACCACCGCTAATTCTTTTTAAATACACTTGTCAAAGGTGCAGAGCAGCAAGATGGGCACTGAATGAAAGCTCCTGCACTGGCTTCAAGCGTCTTTTTTTTTTTTCCCGGTACTGAAGTTGCCAAGTATTGTCTGCCATGGGATACTTCTGAGTAACCCACCATGTGTTTTTGCTTGCCAAACACAAGAATGCCCGCAGACGGTGCTTGCGGTAGGCTGCCTGCATGGGGTGTGCCCGGTGCAGGTACCTGGCCCGGCTCTCGGGAGCCAGCACGTGTACTGGGAGCCTCTCCGCAGCACTGAGACACCCGGATAGGGTGGTGTGGGACATGGCTATCCTGTTTCAGCAGCTGCAAAATAAATATTGTAAATATTACCCAGGTATCCTGTAAATACACTCACAGGAGAGGACTGGGTTACAAGCTGGCGTACCCTTACCTGTGTGCAAACACGATTCCAGTTTGTAATTCAGACTGCCCCGGAGGGTGTATTGTCACGAATTGAGCCGGGCTGAGCTGTGCCCAGCCAGCCTGGGAAAAGGCAATATTTGACCTGCAGACAGGAGCGTGTTAGGTCACCTGCCAGGCTGGGCATCCCCGGTACTGCTCGCTCGCTTGGTAAGACGGGATTTCAAAGCAACTTAAAGGATTTGGGTGTCAAAAGGGACGTGTCAGGAAACCTGTGCTTGCAAAGTGAACCAGAGCGTGTTGGAAATTGCCTCCTAGCAATTGCTGCCTCTCGAGTGGGGCTCGGGAGGTGCCGGGTAAGCTCCGACAGCCTGTTTCAGCACCTGCTCCCACAGCTTGGTGTCACCTCTGCTGCCTGGTGCCAAAACAAGGCAGGAGTCATCACTTGGTCCCTCAGAGGGAAGAGCTCAGCGGTGGGGTGAGGGATGTGCACCATGGGGCAGCGGCTGGCAGAGGCTGCTGCCCACCCCTGAGCTGCTCAGCAGGAGCACAGCTACCTCCGACCTCTGCAGAGTCCTTCCCAAGCCCAGGGAGGGTTTCAAGGGCAATCTGTTGTCTCCACCACCCACGCAATGCCCGTTTCAAAGGGGATGCTTAAGCCTGGGCTAGCCGTAAGGTGGGCTTCCCAACTTCCTTGCCGGAGTCTGCTCAGGGAAATATTTACAAATGGAATTTTGGGAATTGTGCAAAATTCGAAATGTGGTTTGCATTCTGTGTTCTTGTGTTTGGGGTTTTCAGGGGAACAGAGTCACATCCCCTCAGAATGTTATCTAGTTGTTGGTATTTTCTTATCCCATAGTCAACATGAGTCTGACACCAAATTTATCCTAATCCTGGATAGAAGATTGGACACATGGACATCTGTCAAAATGACTCTCCAAAAACTAGCAGTAAGTCCTCTTTAATGTTAATTTCTTTTAATGTACTAAGTCATCATACTCATTATGTATCACTTTCAGAAAACATTGGGAACCAGGAGCAATGATGCCTGTGCTGTCTCTCTAGATAGTATTCTGTTTTATGGCCCTATAATTAATTCAGGCATAGCTCTATGCCCCATTTGAGCACGCAAATGAGCTGTTGGAGAATTAACTGATTCATTTGCTTGGTTTTGTACTTTTTCGTAGTGGTTCAAATGTGTTTTTTGCCATGATCTATGCTTTTGATGGGTGGAGAATTTGGCTTCATATATATTCTTTCTAGACACTGGTTATTAGTGGGATGTATTTCTCCTAATTGTCGGTGACCAAAAGCGTTAGGTTCTTAAAACAGGCCTCATAAGCATTTGTATGTGGGCATGGGTGGAAAAAAATTGATTTTAAATGCCTGTGTATACATTCATGTATTTTAACTATCCAGTACACACGTTTAGGGGCTACACATCATTAGCACATATCCTGTCTGGAAGTATCCTGGAAGTAAGCTTTTTTTCAACCCAGCAACGCGCTGTGTCTTAAGAAATCAGAGCATGGTAGTGCACCAAGAGTAATGTCTATGGATGCATGGGTAGGTAGGAGCTAATTGATAAATAATTTACCAACTAGACTGTGCCATGTGGGTAAGTCAGTGAAAATATTCTGGGTATGTTATCATTGCCTTTGGTTTTGCTTATAGTCATTGGACAGTGAAAGGCATTGATCCGCCTGATAGAGAATGAAGTTAACAGTATGTCCTGAGGAAGCAAGCTCTTGCCTGATTCTGGCTAGATAAAATTACATCTTTTGCTATTTTAAGTATTTAATTCTGGTACAACTGAACTTGGCGTGAAGAAGGTCTGGGTTTGATGGCGTTTTGTTGGTAGGCATCCAGTAGAAGGAGGAGAGAGTTATGTACCTTCTTGCAACGTGTGTGAGATACTGCTGTCAATATCTTGGGTTCTGATTTTCCTGAATATTCTAAACTGAATTTTCAAGTACGGTTGCCGTACCATTAGAGAAGAAGCAGCATTCAAAAAGCAGTTCTTTAAAGTGATCATCAAAATTCAGTTCTGCTGCCAGCGTTTGAACAGGTGCTGGTACCGAGAGCATCCTTTAAGGATGATGTAGTTGCTTTGCATGGTTTGGAAGCTTCAAATGTGAAAAAGTTCCTGTCCTAATCGTTGCTTCTACAGAAATGCCATTCATTTTGTGTTTAATGAGAAAATTTAATTACTGTGTGCCCTTTGAGCATACACCCGATTAGGGTACCTGTGTGTGCTGTGTGTCCATGTAGAGAAGTGACTTTGCCTGCAGTCTCAGGGCTGTCCGGGTAGATGATGTGGAGGTGATCCGTGCAGAGAGGAACAAGAAGCAGGAAACCTGTGTCCGCTAAATCTTAAGAATTGGCAATCTTGCCTTAAAAACATGCTCTGGCCCTGAAGGGTTGTCTTTCTGTCCAGGAGGCGTTTGACCGGGCCTGCTGTTGGGCTGCTAGCACAAAAGATTAAATCTTGATTTCTTTCCAATCATAACCCATGCTGCAATAATAAAAAAAGCTGCTATTTGTATGATTTTGGAATAAAGAAGTGCAAATAAGCTGAGTGTCCTATTTTTTTCAGCATATATATGTGGAATTGCAGCTCTGCGGTTGTGCATCTGATCCAGAAAGATTTTCGTATCAGGCTGTAGAGATTTCGGTTTAACTCTTTGTGTATGGCTCGACTTGCACCGGCAAACACGGCTCGGGTACCGCTTGCGGAGGGGAGCGGGCCCTGCTGCCAGGGTCAAGCCTGGGGTTCCGGCAGGAGCATCCCTCCTTACTTCCCCCCCCCAAATCCTGACCGCCTTTAAACACCTGCCTCTGGGATAACGGCGGGCGGAGGGAGGGGAAGGGTAAAAGCTCGACGCTGAGAGCCCAGTCCTCGAAGGAGAGAGCTGGCCCCGTCTGCAGGATGATTTTGGGCATTCCACCTTAAAAGCCAAGCCGGCGCGAGGAA
>NW_010241679.1:0-21507 GCF_000690775.1 Eurypyga helias
CTGGATGATCTTATAGGTCTTTTCTCATCTTAGTGATTCTGTGACACCAAAGGTCAGAAATCCTGCAGGATCCTCTGAGTGGTCCCCACACCTTCTGGCAGTTGTCATGGCTGGGTCAAGCTGCCTTTGGTGGATATTTTCTTGTGAAGTGGGGTTGGGAGTGTGCCCATAACCTCTCGATTTGCCAGTGCCCCAGCACAAGAGGGGTGCAGAGGTGGGTTCCCATGTCCCCTTCTGGCACTGCTCATTGCAGCAAGAACATCTGTCTGTTTCTCAATGCTTGAAAAGTGGAGAAGCCTGAGCTGGAAATGGGGATCTGGCACAGAGGCAACCAACCCATGCATCATGACCCCTGAGCAGTGACTGAGCTTCACACATAGAAACCAGTATCATGCACAGAGGACAGCAGAGAGATATGGACTGTTGGCTCCCAGTGAAAATTTTTAAAACCTTGTCTCTGTCGGAGACCTGCAGCCTCACACCTGCTCTGGTCCCTGCTTGCCAACACAATCCCTGCTGCTGGACACTCAGCTCTGCCATTGCAGGGCATGCCTCACAGCTGTCCTAGAGCCAAGGTGGTGGCAGGCCAGGGAAAGGGCATAAACTGCTGCACGGGCTGGTGGGAGGTGCAATCCCCAGCCATGTATGAATGTTGTTGTGAAGCTCTTCTACAAAGTTAATTACATTATTTAGTAGTTTTATATATATGAAACAGGAGCAGTAAACCACAGAAGAAGGAAAGAAGTTACTCAGCACTGGCTGCTATAGATAACTCCAAGAGCACGTATACTGGTGCTCCCCATGCAAAAGGTGCATAGGAGGAATTGCAGTGTGACATGCTGTGATCACAGCCTGGGGGTCGTGAGTGACCACAGGATATAATTTCCTAAAGCAGGGTCTGCTGCAGGGAATGACCAGCTTTGCTTACAGCTGTCAGGGGTTCTGGTGCTCGGGAACAATTTTTAAGGCATCTTCTACCTGGAAATGCAAAGGAAAGCCACAAGGAACTGGGCACGATGAGCCGTGGATCACCCTGAGAATACAGTACTCATGTTTCTGGCACAGACCTGACTTTTCAGCCTCTAAAAAAAATCTGGAATAGCTCTACCAACTTAATATCCTAATAAAACTTGTATGCCTGGCAGTGTCCATCAAACAGTACACTTCTATTGTTATATATCCCTGCATCAGTGCATTCCTGTCACAATAGTGCAAGCAATTCCAGTCTTGCTTTCAACACCAGAGATGTCCATCTCCAGCCTTGAAATGCCCCATATGCTTGCAGAATAATGCAAATATTAATTTATCTTAAGGAGACATCAGATTTCCAAGGCAGCCACCTCTGAGGTGCACTCTAATTACCTTCAAGCGATGGCTACACTGTAGGTTCCAAACACATACATCCAGTCTCCAAAAGTCAACCTTATTTTAACAACCAGATTTAAAAAGTGTCATTCTGATAGTTGCTATCCACTCCCACAGAGGAAACTCAGACCAAAATCTGTGTGGGTGCAGGATTTGCAGTATCAGGTGCAAATCAGCTGCAAGTGATGGAGCTTGGTCTGGGAGAAGCTGCTCAGTGACAGGAGACAGGGTTTTCTGGGAATGGAGGGGCAGGTGTGGGATTTCTGAGCAAGGCTTTTGGTGTTTATGCACGGAGGAACAGGCCCCAGCACGTGTTCTTGCTAAATATATGAGATTATATCAAGAATACACCCAACTCCTATAATTTATTTCTCATCCTAACAAAACCAGCCCTTCATGACTGGATATTGTCCACTTGCTTGGTCAAAAGGGTTAACAATAAAGAATATTGTTGTTCTTTTTTTTTTTTTTAATTTGCCTTCTGAATTTTGGACATTTAGAGGCCTAGGAAATGCTTTTTTCAAAGGAAAGACCCTCACTTTGTGTGTTTCCAGGTTCTGGTGTTTGCTACAGGTTCTGAGAACTGTAAAGGTTTGACATAGCCACCAGTCGGGCAAGTGCTGCCTTCTGTGCTCCCATAATCAACATTTGCCTGGTTTCTTGCCAACCGATCTTCCAAAAGATGACCTGGGACACTGATATTTTGCTTCAAGAAGACGATCACAGGCACTTCCTAATGTGAGGATGAGATGTGGGATGTCTACACCTAGGGCTGCTGCTGTGGTACCCCCAGACCAGAGGCTACTCAGCCAGTCTTTGATATCTGACACATCTCCCCTTTCCCCCCTCACCAGCCTGCCATCCTTCAGTCATGCTGTGAGTAATATTTCTCAAAGCTGGAAAGCTCCTTGGGACCAACATAAATGCAAACATTCACTGTGCTTGCTGCTCAGAATTTGCACTCTGTTTTCTTTTTCCCTGTTAGAGGAAGTGCCCTAATAAAAGCACAACTGCCGTCCCTGACGTCAGAGTCAAGGGTCAGGCAGCTCTTAGAGGTGCTGCATGTGGAGCCCAATGACCATGTCTTACCATGTGGAGGGTATGCCTGTATCTACTGTGATATATGTGTTTACATATACTGCACAAGCAGGTGGGCTGGGGAGGGTTGACACCAAGGAGTGAAGTTTGGAAAAGGTTGGCCAACCTGATTCTGTCTGTGCCACTGTCTCTCCATGGGACACTCAAATGGCCCCTTCACTGGGCCCTTGAGACCTCTGGAAAACAAGGAAATCTGAGCTTCACCACTTGCAAAGACCTGGGAGTTGAATCACAAACCCAACCAAACAGCAAAATGCTATGGTGAGAGCACATCACTATATGCTGCCCAGTCACCTCCAGCACATGTATATTGGCTGGGAAGACTCAACTCTGCCGGCTAGTTTTTCTGGCCCGTTGGCTAGGGCAGTCAGTGCAGTGGTTTCAGTGGGAACTGCCTTTTCTCTGAAAGCAGCAGTCCCTGGTGCTGCAGGGTTTTAGGCTGGTGTCCTGGCTGGGGCTGGAGGAAGGCTGTAAGGGCTTGGCTGCAGGTCCCAACCATGCCAGACCATCCTTCTGTACAGTTTGTGTCTTCAAAGGACTCCACTCCTGCTCTGCACTATTAATGTTGCTGCCTTCCCTACCAGAAGCTGTAAATCCTCATGACAGCAGGGGAGAAGAGAGCACCAAGCCCAGATCTGTTATACTGAGAGTGATGTTTCCTGTGGCTGCTCAAGGGGGAGGTCCCATCAGGCAGAGGCACAAAGTGGCTCCCCTTCCTCCTGGTGCTTGCAGGATGGCCTTGCATGCCTGCAGCTGGCACCATAGCTTAGCCCACACTTGCTTCTGCTCTCAGCACACACTGTCCTATTTCCAATTTCTGCTCTAATGCCAGCTGATGGGTGTCATATCTCCTTATTTCCCCCTCCAAACTTGTCCCAGTGTCCAGGCTCCCCCCATCTACACAACTCACTGCCCTTCTCTCCATGATTGGAGAGGAGCATTTTCTGGGCATCTTACAGTCTGCATTCCACCGTACAAAACCAGGATTTTATTTTTCTACTTACACTTACTAGACAAAAATGATGCAGCTTTTTCCATGTTTGCTGTTGATCTTCCAGTTCTGTCCGTGCCTCCCCATGCAGGGTGCTGTGAAAGCACCACTGCCCTAACCAGATCACCTGTTGCTATCGACCAGTTGTCACCAGATCAACTGTTACTGATGTTGGTTGGCACATCAAGTTTTGTTATACACAGAAAGTCTAAGGAGAAGCAAAATGGATGGTTTGCTGCTGAGGAGTTACTCAAAGATCTGAAAAAATATCTTAAGACATGACACTTTTGTGACAAGCTACCCAGGCTATCTCTGTCCTACCACATGTTCAAGCCAATGCCCATGAGGCAAAAGCTCAGCCCCCTTCACTGTACTAGGCAGCCATTGCCCTCCACTCTGCGTTTGGCTGTGCTGGGGTACTCGACCAGCAGAAAGTAGAACCAAGCAATGAAATTATTGCAAAGATGGGGAAAAGGTTTTTGACTCACATTTGCTTTGATGAATATGCTCATGGAATGACAATTCAAGACTTGGCAAACTGGCATCAGGTTTTCCAATTATTTGGGGAAGAAGAGGCTTCAAAACTCTGAAAGTATTAAAATGCTCTGTTTTCACAAAGTCCCTTGTAATACATTATTCTTTCACCCCAATTGACATAGTTAAATAGATTGAATTGCTTAAAATCAGTTCATACAAAGCATTTTCTTCAACTGAGAACAAATGCTCCTGTTTTCCAACTTGCGAGAACAGTTGGAGTATTTTCTTCTAGGATTTTTTTATTGTTTCCTACAATTTGTCCATCTCTACCTACAAAGACCACCAGCCAGGAATCAGAAAGGCCCTGGTAAACGGCCAGATAAACTGCTAAAGGCTGCCTGAAATATTCTCAATATATTTTTTCAGAACAAAAGCAAAGCTTGAGATACACTATTTACTTTCCTTAAATATCTGCTTTTCCCATGGAAAACTAATTTCCAGCATTAGTGTCTTTACCACATCACAGTCACCCTGGAAACTGTGGTGCAAGATTATCTGAGCTACAAGTCCCAGCAGGTGACTCCCATTATGCAGTCCCGTGACACCGTGAAGTCAAATACAGTTTTGTTTGACCCAGCCAAATGCTTTGACTGAGGATTGGAGGATTCCAGTCAATTCATTATGATTCAGCTTTCCCGGTGGAAACTTGAGAAATTCTGGCAAACATCCCTATGTTCTGAAGGAAATATTCAATTTGTGGAGAAAATTAATTTTTCCACTAAAAAAACCCCAAACCTAAAACAGAAACTTCCCTCTGTCATTGAGTAACTCCTGTACAGAATTCAGTGTGTGGCACTTGCCTGGGAAAACCATGCAGGAACTGCTTATTTGAGAGCCAGATTTTCAGAAGAGTTTAACTTCCTTGTGGGCACCTCAGTACAGTCTGGATTTCATAAGAAAACAGCACCAGCAGTACCTGTCAACACAATGATTTAGATTTTGAGCACCCCAGCACCAAATACGCCGGGCACTTAAAAAGTGATCTGGGTGTTTTTAAGTGATCTGGCACAGGATAGGCTGGGAAAAAGGAAGCACAAGATATGCTTCCTGTGAAGTTATTGTTATTTTGGCTTGACAAGAAGAGTCAGGGAAGTGTAGGTAGAAGCTGACATAACTACTCTGTGTCATTTTCATGATGGGGACAGTGACCATGGTTTTGTAATCATTTCACTAACAGCTCTCATATAGTGGGAGCACATGCACCCACAATGGGCTTGAAAACCCGCTCTGAAGTTGGATTTTTCCACACAAGTGCTTCACAGCATGGGAACTGCTCTGAGCAGAGGCAGGAAGAAAATCCAGCAAAACAAAAATTTTCCTAAGCTCCAAAGTCAAAGGCATGTTAAACTGGATGGAGCAGTAAAGCAGGACCTCCTGGAGTAACCGAGAGAAGCAGGGATTCAGGACTGGTGCAAAGAAAAGAATTGTGGATATTACATATCTGCTTTCTCTTTCTTTTGCTCTGTCTTTTCTGAGCTCTGGGTTCTGAATCTGTGAGATTACGTATTTCATTGCATTTTGGAGAGAAGGTAGTCCTGATCTGTGGTCATGCCTTTTGACTTAAACAGCCTGAATAGTTTTTAAGACTGGTGCAGCTTCCCTCCCAGTCCTAAACAAATAATTGACTCTTTGATCACGCTGAGGGCCAAGCTGACAACTTCATCAATCTGCCTGCACTAACGCCATGAATTCTTTCTCATACGGTCATAATATCCATGCAGCCTATTGGTGTGTGCATACAAATAGTAACTTGTGCCTCTGTTTTTCAAAACTGAATTTTGCCTGTTTTGTTCTCCTGGCCAAGCTCTGTCATCTAGCAGAGGGACAGGTTCCTGTGATCACAGAATCACAGAATGGTTTGGGTTGGAAGGGACCTTAAAGATCACCTAGTTCCCCCCCCCCTGCCATGGGCAGGGACACCTTCCACTAGACCAGGTTGCTCCAAGCCTCGTCCAGCCTGGCCTTGGACACTTCCAGGGATGGGGCATCCACAGCTTCTCTGGGCAACCTGTCACAGTGCTTCACCACCCTCTCCAGGAAGAATTTCTTCCTGATATCTAATCCAAACCTCACCACTTTCAATTTAAACTCATTACCCCTTGTCCAGTCACTATAGGCCCTTGGTTAAATGTGTCATGTGCCTCTTCCCCCCTTCTCCCTCCCACCCGTGATCCCTTGTAGCCCCTTCAGGTACTGAAAGGTGCTATAAGGTCTCCTGGAGCCTTCTCTTCTCCAGGCTGAACAAGCCCAACTCTCTCAGCCTTTCATCATAGCAGAGGTGCTCCAGCCCTCTGAGCATCTTCATGGCCTCCTCTGCTCCAAGCAGTCGATATCCTTCTTAGTTTAAGGGCTCTACAGCTGGATGCAGAACTGCAGGTGGCATCTCACCAGAGCAGAGTACAGGGGCAGAATCCCCTCCCTGGACCTGCTGGCCACACTTCTCTGGATACAGCCCAGGATACGGTTGGCTTTCTGGGCTGCCAGTGCACACGGCCGGCTCATGTTCAGGTTTTCGTCTACCAGCACCCCCAAGTCCTTCTCCTCAGGGCTGCTCTCTATCCATTTTCCACCCAGCCTGTACCTGGGCTTGGGATTGCCCCAACCCAGGTGCAGGACCTTGCACTTGGCCTTGTTGAACTCCATGAGGTTGGCATGGTCCCACCTGTCCAGCCTGTCCAGGTCTTTCCCTCCAGCGTGTCACCGCACCACACAGCTTGGTGTTGTCAGCAAACTTGCTGAGGGTGCACTCAAGCAAGAGATACCTGAGTTCATTGATACTATCCTGGTCCTTGGTTCCCCTGCCTTCTGCTCTGAAAATGCCCACTGAGCCTTTTTTGATTTAATTTTCCTGATCAGTCCATATCAACTGAATTTCTTTAAGAGTTTGATGGGAGCTCATCTTGGAGACTTTCTGGAAACTCAGGAACTAATTTCTGTTGGACCAGATGCCTGTTGGCAACTTCAATGAATGGTTTCCTCTACTCTGACTCCCTCTTTTTATCTCCTACCCTCTCTGCTCTTTATAATTTTATCTACTAATTCTGCTCCTTCCTTCTGGCTTCACTCTATCTGATGGATTTAAGGGTCTGTGATTCCCTGGATTGCTCCTAAAGACTTTTCAAAAGCTGATGTTGCATTTGTCTCATTGCATTTTTCAGACAGTAGAACTGGTTTAAACAATGGGCTAAGCAGAATGGTTAGAAATTCAGTACTTTCAAATTTGAATGGCTTTTAGTATGAGTATCATCTGGTTCTCAAAATTTTTATTATTCATCTTATCCATTTGTTCTCAGATTTGTTCACATTAAAAATGGCTTTGAGGGAAGCACCCACAGCCTGTTCTCAGGGAATAAAAAAGAAAATTATTTAATTCTATGGTGATGGCCCTGTGTTTGAGCAGATCTTCCACATCTCTGCCACCTTTTGGCCTGTCACATTGCCTGCTTCTCCTGTGTTGGAAATATTTTAAACTATTACTAGTGGCTGCAGTTTCAATGCAAAAGTAATTAGCGATTAAATTTTGTCTGGTTCACTCACTCCATTTTCCAATTATGTGAGGAAGGACAAGGGACTGGCTCTCCTTGCACAAACTTTAGCCCTTTGGAATTAGGGAGAACATTATTAGTTTCTGATTTTTGTCTCCATCGATATGTCGTCAGATGCAGTGTCATCCCAGTCATGATCTCAGGAGGAAAGGTCATTGGCATTACACCAGCTTTGCATGAGTTAGAAAACAAGTATTTGTTATGCTACTACAATAGAGACACAGTGCTTCTCCCTAACACCCTCCCTTTGGGCAGATGACCACACTGGCCCTGGAAGCCAGATTTGGGTTCCTTTATCCATTGACAGCCAGAATGAAAGCACTTGGAGAACACCTCTGAAAACTAGCCAGAGAGTTGTATGTCTGAAATTGAAAACAGGGAGGTTTAGATTAGATATCAGGAAGAAATTCTTCACAGAGAGGGTGGGGAGGCACTGGAACAGGTTGCCCAGAGATGTTGTGGATGCCCCATCCCTGGAAGTGTCCAAGGCCAGGCTGGATGTGGCTTTGAGCAACCTGGTCTAGTGGAAGGTGTCCCTGCCCATGGCAGGGGGGTTGGAACTAGATGATCTTTAAGGTCCCTTCCAACCCAAACCATTCTATGATTCTATGATTCTATGTCCTTCAGCTTTGCCACAGGTATCCTCACATTCTTTTTGTGTGCAAGTAGGATGGCTTATTTCCATCATACATCAAGGTTTTCAAAATCAGGTGAGACAGTTATGAGAAAAGACATCTGCTGTCTTCATCTTGACAATTAGATATCAGACAATGTCTTTACAAAAATTCAACTTAGAGTCATCTGAAGTTTGGCAAGACAATCCTCAGAAGACAAACCAAAATTTTTCTTTTGGGCCAGACACAGACATTTTGGGTATTTGGTCATGCCCTTTGGCCTGTCTAATGTTGCAGTTACCTTGCAAAATTTTTCTATTATGTTTTTTAGAGATAAACTAGATTCCTTTATAATAATAGTCTTGGACAACAGCATTATTATTTTTTCACAGGGTGTGAACAAGCCTGAGAAGCTTGAAAAATCAGTCCCAGAGTGTCTGAGTTGTCACAAACAATATGCCAAATTAGAGAAGTGAAATTCTTAAAGGGCTTCCATTGAATTCATGGGTTACATTGCTCCAGAGGCAATGGAAATGAACTCTGAAAAATCAGAGATATGGCCACATCAAAGACAGTTAGTAAGTTTCGGAGCTTTCTTAGATTCATTAGCTTTTGTCACCAATTAATTAAAGACTTCACCAAATGATCTTCCTATTCCTGTACTTATTAAAGAGGCGTATCTTTGCATCTCAACACCTCTGTCTACATCTGAACTAGACTATGGATGCTCTTTATAGTCCCATAAAGAGAAACAAGTTGTTAACTGTGATTCATGCAGCCTATTTCAGGTATGCATTTTAGGTGGAGATAAATCACACCCTGGTTGCTGAGGAAATACTTGCTAGTTTTAAACAGGTTTTCATAATTGTCCCATTCATAATACACACAGACCCTTCCCAGCAGTTCATTGTCAAAGCAGATGTTTCTTATTGTGGTAGAGGAGTAGTGGTAGCTCAGTTAAAAACCATTCAACTACAGCTTCCTCCGTACCCAAGCTATTTTTAATGACTGATGTTAGTTGAACTCAAAAAAATCAGCTGCTATTGATGAGCAACCTGCAGCAGAGTCACTCCTGACCAGCTGGGACGGAACACTGAGTAGGCTATGCACTGTGACTGCTAGACTCAACTGCTCTTGACCCACTTTGTTTTCTGGTTATCTTTCATCCCACTTTCTTGCATTTTGGCCTGCTGGGAAGATGGGAAAAGCAGACTTTGTATTAAAAGCACAAGCTAACCAGCTCTGGTCTGTAGTCCTGGAGATCACTTTTAAAACTGCTTTGAGTTTGCCAATGTAACCTGCTTAGGTCCCTCAACTACCCTAAAGGTGGTTTTCCTACTCATGGCTCATAGTCTTCAACCAAAGCAAGGTCCCCATGCAGCATGCAAACATGAGATTGCTTACTGTGGCTAGAATACAGCTGTAAACACATGAAGGGCTGTTTTGTTCAAGGTCTGAGAAAGCCACATATCTGACAAAGCAGGTCATTCAGGGATTTTGAGCTTCTCACCATATTCTTTTTGACTGGCCCACCATGCCTGGGGACACCCAGGAGTGTATTATATATGCTGAACCCTGCAAATATATCAAAGCTGTAGAACTAGGGATGCCCCTGCATCTTTAATTTTACAAGCTCTTTCTTTAGCTTACATTTTTGATGTAAGCTTGTATTTCCTTCCTCAGAGCAGGTTTTTTTTTTTTGCCTTATTAATGAACTTAATTAAGACAATACACCTTCTACCTGAACCTATCCTACTATTAAGGAAGCCGCTCAGTTCTTAACTTGTAGACTTGCTGGCTACTGTGATTTCTGACTGAAAGCCTCAGAGTGGAAAGAACTTCTTATCCTATTGGGAACACAAGAGTTACTCACTGCTGCATATTAACTTTAGGGTAATGGGTAAATGTAGAAAATAAACTAAACTCAGAGATGATGGTTAAGCTTGCACCTTCTAGATGACTGGGTATATTTATCCTGCTTACACAATTTCCATAGCATTCCTACATTCATTTATCTGTACAGCTGTCTGGACTGACGAGTTGAGGTCCATTAATGAATTCACTCTCAGTTGCACTGAATTACAAAGGACCAGACTTGTCAGCTAGGCCAGACTGTGCACTGGGATTACAGTCCCTTCTGAAAAAAAATCAAAGCAAGTCTTTAAAGCCCAGCCAGAATTTCATTGCTGGGAGTCTCCAACTCCATCAAAAGGAGATGCAGTCTAGACAAAACACCTACAAACTTCAGTCCCATCTAGAAATCTCCTGTTGTTTTTTTGGTGAACCTTTGGAATGTTTGCTCAGATCAACCCAATGAAGTACATCTTTTCTGCTTTGAGTTCTTCAATTGTTTCATGAATCCCCATGAAGACACATTTGAAAAAGCACTCCCCTCCCTCTAATCTAGGTTGGTGACCCTGCAGAGTGTGAAGAAATACTGGATTCTGAGAAAACTCATAGACAGCATTTCTTTGGTTTGGGAGTTATCCACATTGGAGAACTCCTGGAGAGCCACTGAAAATCTCATGGAAATCCTCCATCCAGCAGGCACTGTAATACCTAGGCCATGCCATGATAGATAGGTATGGTGACTCTATGGAGGCTGCATGTCATGGGGAACCCCTTTCCAATCATGTTATACCTATGTGATAAATAAGGACATGCTTGCATAGCCATACCAAACGCTTCCTCTACTCAGCTGACAGCAGCTCCTCAAAACTCTGCCTATGCATCACTTAATGCATCCTGCTTTGAGCACTAATCCAGCCTTTTATGATCTCATAGGCCCCATTTCTTTCTAGAAAAAAATACTGTTTCCATTTTCTTCTGGTTTCAGTGGTTGCTTCAGTGGAGAGGCTTGAACCTGAGTGATCCCTGACACTGGGGACCCACAGCACAGTCTGAGAATGTCAGAATAGTTTTGTAGAGGTTTTTTTTCCCATTCCAGCTTCTTGTAAAGATGAACAGACGAGACATCTAAAACAGTTGGAAATGAGGAAGGTGAACTGTCAGCTGCCTACATGAGCAGTCTCTGCTAACAAAGCTGATGCTTAGCCATGCCCTCCAGACAACAGGCACCAGGACGCCTTTCTGGAGGCCATGAGCTCCTGCACATAGATAGACTTAATAATGGGGTGGTTGTCTTCTGCCCTGGGAACACGCATTAACAAGGCAACCATGCTCTATAGTCAGAATGAGTGTAACATAAGCAAAAAATACAAAGTTCCACAGATAAAATCACCTCTGGGGAATAGGCCTGACACAATCAAAGTCCACTGAGGAAATCACAGCAGTGATTCATTCTGCTGTCTCCAGGATATATCTGGAAATGAGGTGGGAACACAAAGTGCTAAAGCAGATCCACCTGATTTTGAGGCGGCCAAAGTACCCTGGTCCTTGTGGTTGACAGGACTCTAGCCTCTGTGCTAGCCTAGCCCACTACATCCATGGTTTCCAGGGCTTACTCCTCCATTGCTGGAGAACAAGCCAGACAGGCAAGTCCCAGCTCTGTGTGGTATGGGTGCGGAATGGCATGAGAGCAGAATTCCCTTTCCACCGGATGCACACTGTTAATAGCTGACCTTGCTCTGCTCCAGGCATGGTGCCCTCCAGGTAAAGGAAAGAAAGCCTGGGACACAGCTCTCTGCTATAGCCATAGGTTGTTTTTTGCCTCCCCTGCAGTAAATCCTGCTCCAGACCTACAGGACTGTGTCATCCACCAGCTCACCCAGCTCTGTCCATCTCTCTCTGCAAGTGCTGACCCTGGGACAGCACTTACCTCCATGCCACCAGATTCACAATGGTGCCACCCTGCGAACTTACTCCCAAATGGGTGCAAGAGTGGTAATTGATTTATACTGAGGAAACTCACAGACAGCATTAAGTCACTGAGAAGTCTGGGGGGAAAACAGAAGGTTTCGACAGCAGAAATCAGTTTGACTGCTCGCACTTGGTGGAAGTTTGAAAGCTTGTGTTTTGACATCCCTGCTGGTTGCTGCAGTGTGAACAGAGAAGTGACCCTCAAGCAGAGTGCTTCTAACTCCTCCCCCCCCCCCCCTTTTTTTTGACAGATGTGACCCAGTGCAAATGCACTTGGCTGTGGTATCTGCAAGCTTCTGGATGTGGAGGATTAGGAGCAGGTAAATGCCAAAGAGTTGAAGAACAGCACCTGGAATTAGTAAATTACCAAAGACAGTGCAGACTAAATGGGCTCATCTATTTAGATGAGTCCACGTTGTGCTAGGAGGCAGCAGAACCAGAGGAATGCAGAGTTTGCACATATCAGTAATAATGAATTGTTCCATTGTGACACTTAAATAGGAAGGTTAATTAATTAAAAGGAGTTTTAAAACTGTGAGGGTTTACCCTGGCAATGGCCAAGCTCTATGGGAAGGCCCAATGTTCCCTGATGCTCTCCCAGACCGGGAAATCATAAGCAGACCTTGTGCAAACCTCCCACCTCTGGCTGCCATATGCTGGACCAAGGCCTGAGTGCTCAGTGCTGGTTTTACTCAGCTGTTCTCAGTGCTGGTGGCTTGATAAACAGATGGGGCTCCCACCCTGCCCCCTCCCTGGTCCTGCTGGAGGGAAAGCTGTGTGAGACATCAAGGGGGGCAGAAGAGGGGTGAGAGGCAGCATCCTGCCTAATCTGTACCTAATCTGTACCTGTCTGTGCCTAATCTGTACCCTGACCTTGAGAAGGAACTGGGACCTCCTTGCTGGGGCTGTGGCAATGTGTCCTGATCCTCATAATGCCACATGTGTCTGGTCTGGGTCTCCAGAGTCCTGGCCATCATCTATTCAGTGCTTGAGGGACACTGCCACCAACTACAGTCACTAAGAGGGGACCTGCAGGGGCTCTGAGCTGGAGAGAGGTGCCAAAAAACCCTCCCTACTTCAGGATGGGCTGCTCCTAATTCACTCTCTCTTTCCCAGAGGTAGGAAACTGACCCAGATGTTGCTCCACATGAAGGAGAGAGGACCACTGCACCAGCCACTTTTGCTCCCAGCTCCCTGGCAGCTGCAGGACTTGGGAACCTTTGCCTGTTGGCAGTGGATGCTGCTCCAGTGGGAAGCCCTGAGTGCCAGTCCTGCTCCCTCCCTTTTTCGATATATATCGACGAAGGGATAACCCCAGCACGTGTCCTAGTCTCCTGGGAGAAAGGCAGTGAAGTGTGTGGGCCACGTCTGGAAATCAGATGCCCTGTGAGTGACTCAGTGGCACTCCCTCTGCTCATGCACCAAAGCATCACCTGTCCTGTCCAGACAAGTTACACCAATATGAGCAATGACTGAAAGCCAGCAATACCCCAAGATGACAATATCTGAGAGCCTGGTGCTGCCAGGATCCAGCCCCTTCTCAGGGAACATGTGGTGGGCATTGTTTAAGGAAATCAATGTGCACGGTGAAGCACCTTCCCTGGCATTGAGAAGGCCAGCAAAGGAGAGGTGCAGGGACCATGGCAGACTTCAGGTTGATGAGGGCTACACCTTCTCCAGCCCCACAGTTTCAAAGTCCACAGGGCAGACAGAGGTCTGTTCACCCTGCTGTACGCAACATGGGGAAGTCCCAGGGAGCACCTGGGCAAGGGAAGGTTAAACACCAGGCACACAGCACCTCTGTCACTGTGAGAGACAGGTTGGGAAGGTATTCTGCTGTTCTCTGTACCTTCTCACCCCATGAGCTCATGGTTCGTTTGCCACAGCTGCCTCAATGGGTAATGACTGCTGTCGCCATCATTCAGCCGTGTCCTCCATGGAGGCTCCTTTCCCAATAGATGTCATTTGTGTTTGAGGAGGCTGCTGAGCAGTTGGCTTCCCTGGTCCCTGTGCAGGCAGTAAATGTGCCTGGCATCTCTAACAGCTCTATAGTGCAGGACCTTTGCCAAGCTCTGATTTTCCTCTGGGGAAGGGCTTCTGACAGATGACTTGTGGCTCTCAAGGTGATCTGGCAAGTACAGCTGTTATGGTCTGATCCTCCAATGGCCCAGCTATGACAAGGCTGATCTCAACTGCTCTGAAAATTTGCAGTCTGTATGTGCTTGAGCTTTGGGGCAGCTCCAGTGCCTAAGATAGGAATGTCAGTGCCACTCCAGGGCAAAACCAGGTCTCCTCTCAGGTCTGCTTGATGATGCATGGCTTAGGTGTATAGCAATACTTTCATCTCCAATCCACATATTGCACTCCTATAATAATAATAATACTACTAATAATAGTAATAATGATAGCAATAATAATAATACCTTTTGTATGTACATAGCACCTTTCATCCAAGGATCTAAGTCACAATTACAGCCCCACACATTCCTGTATATTACAGCCCTATAATTCTAAGACTGCTCAAGTATCCAGACTTCAAAGGGAATGTGGATTTCCCCTCTAGCCCACTCACAGCGCCCAACATGCTGGAGACATTTCAAAGGTGTTTCGAAGGTGCCTTGGCAGTAGCCAGAAATAGTCAGAAAAGCCAGAGGAGCTCTCTGAAGCCAAAAGGAGCCTTTGTGGATTCTTTCCTCCCCTCTCCTGGCCATTCTGTAGTCTCCCTGGATGGTCAGCACAGCCCTGGGCTGAGGATGATGCTCTCATGAGACTCGTGTCTGTACAGTGGGAGGTGAAAAGACTGAACCAGTGCTGAAAGGCAAACCAAGTGATGGCACAAGCTCAGGCGGGTGACTTTCCAGGTCAGGCAGAACCCACAGAGCTTTGGTCAAAAGCAAATTCACTGAAAAATTATGATCGCTGGAAAAAAGAAGGGGGGAGATGGTAAAACATCTCATCATAAACTCTTCTTTAAAAAAAAAAGTTTTTAAATATTTTCAAGTAACAAAAATGAAACAAAGTATTCCTTTTTGGGTCAAAGCGAAATGTTTCAGGGATACCCAGAGCAAACGTTTTTTGATTTGGTTTAGTTTTAATTGAATGGGAAACCTGGGGGGGGGGAGGGGGAAATCTTTCCCCTCTTTTTTTTCAGTTCTGCCAAAGAGCTGAAATAGCTATTATTTATGCCCATACATTCAGGACGAAGTATGGTAAAAGCAAGGTAGCTTCCAATAGAAAACAAGATAGGTTAAAGAAATGGGGTTTAGAGAAGCTCTGGCCAAGTTGTAGTTTACCAGCTAGGTTTACTTCCTCTACGGAGTTTGCCAGTGCTGCCCACGAGCTTTTAAACAGCTGCTGGATGCGCCTCCAGAAGAGTATTTCAGTAACTGCACTGACTTGTGGCTGCATCCGTAAGCAAGGAGTGATGAGGTCAGTGGACATGAAAGGCAGACTGCAAATCTGAGACTTTAGTATTGCTTTTCTTCATGTTGTGGCTGAACAAATGTAAAGCTCAAGAATTTTTTAATAAGCTTTTATAACGTATTTTAGCTCGAGAGGTCCAGACATGTGGCTGAAGAGTGCTGAGTGTCTCCAACTCTTCTACAGCACTTTTTTATCCAGATGATCTCAAAGCGCATTACAGTAGGGTTTATTATCAGTGTTTTAAAGATAGAGAGACTGAGGCACTGGAAAAGTAGAGGACTTGTTTGGGGTAAACCATGAGGCTCGGTCAGAGCTAGAAAACGGTCCAAGTTTCTCGTACTGTCTTCCAGTCCCCTCTATCTCCCACCTCCACCATACAAGGGAGCTAAAGTTCATGGGGCATGTGTGTCCATTCCCAAAAGTCTTCATCTTTGTGTCCCTCCAGCTAGGAGAAAAAGCATGTGCAAGATGATCAGTGGAAAGTTGTCCCCTGGAAAAGGAGTGGGTCTACCTCATGGTATCACCACATGAACCACAGCACCTCATAGAGGGGCAGGGCAGTTTTCACAGCGTGTGCTTGCTCCACTCAGACACTCCTCACTAACCAGCATGGGTTGCAACATGATTCCTCTCCCCCTTCAATAAATCAAGGCTGCCAGCATTCATGCTGTTGTCACTAATAAATCTTGCACTGTCTTACAACACACAAAAGCACAACAATACCTTAAGCAACAGGCATTTCCCTGTGCAGGACTGCCCCTGCAAACACAACCTGCAGCACAAGAACCTGCTGTTTTGGCCCTGAGCTGGAGAGATGTTAAAAGACAGCACATACAGCAAGGCTGTGCTGAGTAAAGCCTGGCATGTTATTGCCAGAGCATAAGTAAAACCACTCTGGGCAACAGGCACCCCATTAATCTGTGGAACTTATTGCCACAGGAATTAGTGCAGCCACAGAAGATTTATCTGCCCCTACAGTCAAGGTCCTGTCTTGGTTGGGATACCTTTAGTTCTGCAAATACAACACACCTGTCCCTAAAGGTATGTGTCTGACCTTGGGTACCTGGGGCATGTGCTACTCGGGCAGATGACCTCTCAGACTTTAGACAGAGCTTTTGGACAATAGCTGGGACAACAGCTTGGGACAATCTCTGACAACTCCCAGGCCAGGGAGAAGAAAGCCTTACAGTGCATCTACGTGACTCCGCACATCATTTTTCCCTTGGGAGATGCTGACTGAATGGCAGCAGAAGCGCTATTTTCATGTCCATAGTCAGACTGACTCTGAACACTGTCTGGGAAGCCAACAAAATGCTTACACATCGTTGTCTTTCTCAGGTCCCAGGTACTGGGAAGCTGGTGGGGACACCGTCAGCTATGCAGTGGTTGCTGCAGAGAGCAGCTGCAGAAAAAGAGATAAAGCAAAATGGCAGAGATTGTTCCCTGCAACCAGAATTTCTTCTCGTGGTCTATGGTAAAGATAGAAGATGAATTTCTATCTAAAAGCGCAAATGTCTTCCTTGCTGGTTTCATGCATGCAAAGATGAAAATTTGCTTTACTAAGTTTAAGAAAGACCCAGAATTGGGATTTCTCTTGAACTTACTGTTGTGGTTTAACTCTGGCCAGCTAAATAGCACAAAGCTCCTCACACACCTCCCCCACCCCCACTCCAGCAGAGGGGAAGAATTGTAGGAAAAAGAAATCTCATAAAATTGAGATAAGAAGTATTTACTAATTGAAGAGAAATGAATAATATAGATATAAATGAATATGTAAAAATACTGCTACTGCTAGGTAATTAAAATAATAGAAAATAAAACACATGATACAATTGCTCACCACCCACCTATCGATACACAGCCAAGTCCTGAGTAGCGAAAGCCAGAGACCCCAAAATGAGAGCCGGAGCCCGAGAGCGATCACAGCAGAGTCCAAGTGAACTCTATCAGTGACAGCATGACTGGAAAAACTAACAGACCCACCAACTCACTCAGGAACAAGACAGCAAAGGAGTTAGCAAAGCAGCTAACAAAGGAGTTAGCAAAGAAGCAAGAAGAGAGTTAGAGAGTTATGGCCCCCAAGCCCACTCCCCACTTATGTACAGAGCATGACGTGCTACGGGATGAAACACCCCTGTGGCCAGTTGGGGTTGGCTGTCTGAACTGTGTGTCCCCCCACACTGCCTGTAGTGGGAAAGTTGGGAACGCAGCTGCCGTATCAGAAGCTAAGACACTGAATTGGGTGCAGGCACTCCCCAGCGCCAGCTAAAAAGACACCCTATCAGTACTTTTCTCAGCTTAAATCTAGGAGCAAAGCTTCATACTAGCCACTGTGAAGAAAGTTAACTCTTTCCTGACTGAAACCAGCACACTTGTAAGATGCAATTGCAGCCAGAGTCTCTCTACACCAGACAACCACCCCCGCACCTCCCCCGCCCCCATCCCAGGAAGGTGATTTGTGCCTTCAGATCCTGCAAGTCCCTGAGATCCGTGGTGTTTGGCCACATCATCACACCACCAGCAGCCACTGTGGCCATGGCTGAACTCATTGCTCCATGCGTAACATACCGGGCAGCAGGCCTGTCCCAGATGGTGGTGGTCTGCAGAGTTCAGTGTCATATTAAAAAGCCTTTTAACACGTGTGAGGCATCTTCCCACCAGCCCTCCCTGCCACCATGCATGCAGTGCCTGCTTGGCAGAGGAGACCATGTTTCCAGTCGTCTTCTACCCCTCTGGTTCGCTGCAGCATGCACAGCCCTGAAGGGATGATGCAGTGCTTGGGCTTCACCTTCCCTTTGAACAAAAGGGAATGTTACTAATTAATGCCCTGTGGGGACGTTCAGTGCTGGAAACTATCCTGTCTCCCTGGGGTCTCTTTGTAGTGGGACCTGTGGCTCACAAGGCGAGACAGCAGGTACCTTACAGGTGTGTCAGACTCCCATGGGGTCTGCTTTTCATTTCCAAATCCTTCAAAGAAGTTTAAACAGCTACAGGAAGGACTGCAAACAAGGAAAATGAAGGTGGAGTGCTGCTGATACCTCAGGAGACTCCTCTGTCATTTCATGGAGGGGAAGAGGCTGGAGGGCTGCCCTCCTTCATCACTGTCAGCAAAGCTTGTGCTAGCAGATCCAGGAAATGTTTTGCATTATCCCTATCCTTGATGCATCCCTACAAGACTGGAGGCACCGCCTGAGCTTCGCCATGTCCTGCCCTTGCTCCCCATCACTGACAGAGATCTTGCCTCCACTCAGGATGGAGCCCAGCTCTATTTTGACTCAGCTGCAACACCAGATGCCTGTGCTCGGTCCTGCTCCTCTTCAGGAAGGCTGTTTCTGATATTTCTTCAGCTCCTGCCAAACTCAAGACCTTCTCCAAGACCTCAAGCTCCTCCCAGCCTTGACAGTTCTTCCCTATCCCTTCCCACCACTTTTCAGAGCGCTGCTGTGGTGATACCCGTCCCGTCCATGGTTCCCTGGTCTCAGCGTCTCTCTGCCTCCCCACAGCCTCTCCTGGGTCCCTGACACACTGCAGGGAGCTCAGCATCTGGCTGCCCTTTGTGTCACTCTCCCCACCCAGAGCTATTTCCCTGTGATGCATGAAGGTGGCTCATGTTCTTATTTCAAGGGAGCCTGGCCCATGTCAGATGCCTTCTGAGATGTTTCAGAGCAGCACAGAAGAGGAATGTCTGTCTGTCCCGTGGATGGCAGGCTCACTGAGACCCAGCTCAGCTCCTCCAAAGGTGGGCATGGGGTAGCAGCTTGTTCCACAGCAGTGGAGGCATTTTGGCACCCTGGCTGAAGTGACTGGGCTCAAAGGCAGCAGCATTCACTCCTCTGCTGTTGGCAGAGAGTGATCCCCCCTGAGAGGGGGTGATGCGGGTCCCTTAGCCCCCACTGCAGTAAGGTGGGAAGTGCCACACTTTTCTTTCCCTCCTCCGCCCTCCTGCTGCTCCTTGACCCAGGCAGGTGCAGAGAGGGAGAGGCATTTGCAGCTCCATTGCTGCCTTTTGGCACCAGAGCCTCTGCCAGAATCAAAGAGCTTTTCAAAGAAAACCCTAAACTCTTTTAATCGCCAGCTAGAGCTCCTCCCACACAGATCTAAGGGCCATGAGCTGAGTGTTTTCATTGCCCTAGGCAGATTTATGAGCTTATTCTTCAAGGAAGGGAGGGAGAGAGAGGAGGCTGTGGCATACTACTTAGCCTGGGGAGTGGGCAGGGAGGAAAGGGGGGAGGATGGAGGAAGACGTTTTCAGTGGAAGTGCACAACTTGCAGAAACCCCAGCTCTCTGCAGTCAGGCATGGTGGAGAAACACGCGGAGGTCGGATGTGAGCAAGGACCAGCCTGCTGTGGCTGAAGTCCAGAGCATGTGGAGAGTGAACAGCAGCTCCCTCCCACTCAGGCACCCTGCATGGCTATGCCAGGTGGAAGGGAGCGCACGGGCACGGCATGCCTGCTGCTGCCCAGTCTTGCTCACTGCGACAGAGGAGACCATGTTGCAGAGCCCCTCAAAGCGTGAGCTGCCCTGGTTGTAGTTTGCAGGGTGAAGGAGGGAGGAGGCAAGGAGGCTTGCTGGCAGTCACATGCGGCTGTCCACCCTGGAGCACAGCCCCATCCCCATATGCGTTTGCTCTAACCACACTGCTGTGCTGCTTTTCCCACTGAGCTGCTCATCCATACACCTGCTCCTTTCTTGCCAGGGAACGCAGCGCTTGCTGCCAGCTGTGAAGCAAGTGCAGCAAAGGTCTGTCTGCTCCCTCTCCTGCAGAGAGACTAGGGTGCTGGGATGGCGCAGATCCTGTGTCTCAGCTCCTGCAGCCCTACTCAGACAGTACCCCTCCAAGAAGTGGACAGCTGCTCACACCCAGCATCCCAGACATTCTGCTGCCACTTCTGAACAGCCCTGCAAAGGATGTTTGAACTCCAGTCTCAGAAAGGACTCAGCTATGACCTGTGCCACTAAAGCAACAGCCCTACACCCTGTAGCACTTCCCGTCATAGCTGGAAGAATCGAAGGGCTGCAACCCTTGCTCATGGACCAGCTGCTCTTTGGAGAGCGCACTGTCCCTTGAATCCCAACAGTACCCACTGGAATAACAGCAGCCAAGCAAACCAAACCACTGCTGGACTCAAAGCATTTCTAGCTCATGATACCAAGAGGTAAAAGGGACCAGAGTTTATGGTGGAGAAGGGGGCTGGGAGATGTGGCAGGTGTAGATAGGAAGAGTTGCTGTGAATCTGAAAGTGTCATGTCACTGGAATTTCAAAGACTTCAACATTTCCTTTCGCTTGAACATAGAACAAAGAGCGAGCATGTCAATATTTAGTGTAGAACAAAAAAACAAAACCAAAAAAAATCAATATATTGAAACATCAAGGTGCTTTGCCTTTGTAGCTTTGGAGTCTTGTAATATGAGTATTAGATCGCCTAGAGGTAAATGTGACAACAGCAGGTGAAAATATGTAAATAGAACCTTTTTTCTAAAAAGCCACCATGAAGTGAAAACATTGAAATAATCCCTCTTGATTCAAATTGTTCTTTCATTTGTCCCATTCATAGTCCCATGAACACCGATCCATTTTCATTAAGCTTGTCTTTTTCCATGAAATGAGGTATTGCTTGGAAAATCATCCCACCAGATGTCCTCTCCAGGCAGCTCTAGGACTGACCTCACTATTAATGGTCCTGCAATTCTGGCTTTGCTCTGAGCACCGCCAACCCTCAGGGGGACTCTAGTTCCCTCACCACCACTTTGCTCTGTGGTGGGTTCAGCATGTTCCTGCTGCTCTGCCCTGAGCCTCAAGTCCAGGCACACCACCATGCAGCATCTGCAGCACCAGGTTTCACAGATTCACAGAGTGGAAGGGGTTGGGAGGGACCTCTAGAGATCATCTAGTCCAACCCCTCTGCCAGAGCAGGATCCGTCCAACCCCCCTGCCAGAACAGGATGACCCAGAGTAGACCGCACAGGAACAAGTCCAGGGGCTTTGGAAAGTCTCCAAGGAAGGAGACTCCACCCCCTCGCTGGGCAGCCTGTTCAGAGCTCTGTCACCCTCACAGGGAAGAAGGGTTTTCTCATGGTCATGATAAATCTTCTGTTTCCCAGTTAACGGCCAC
>NW_010241680.1:0-905 GCF_000690775.1 Eurypyga helias
TCTAGTTCCAACACACCTGCCATGGCAGAAATTTTACTCTGGTGGTAAGTGAAGAGTTAAAACTGAGTTGAACTCAGTGTTTTCAAGGATTTCAATCAGATATCCCAAATATTTACATTTAATATGTGCAAAGCAGATTTACCAGATAAACTCTTTGCTACCACTAGGAAGAACTCTTTGGAGTTTTTGTGTAACTTTTGTAAACTGGTTGTAGTCTTGAATATGTTCAACCATTGACATTCTTGGACTACAGCAAATTATTGTGAAAGGATCCTGTTGTCACTCAACATAAAATCCACTTAAAATTCAGTCAGGTTTCTCCTGTTTCTGTAGATATACTTGAAATCAGAAAAAATTTTGGATTTTGTATTTTCATGAAAGAGTTTCTAGTGAATACTTATATTTCTAAAGCACTCAGCCCATTCCTCCATGCAAAATTTTCCTGAAGGTTATTTCAAGGGACTATTTTGTCCAGCTTGCTTGTGCAACAAAAAGAAAAGGAAATAGTCAGGTTTACTTATTTCACATAAACATGCAGTATGCCAATAAACTGAAAATCATTTATTTTGTCAGTGTGATATAATAAGATGACTGGCTGTTACCATGCTTTTGAAGTTAAACAGGCCAACGAAATACAGATTATGCATACTCCTCTGCAGCAAGTTATAGAAGGAAAAGAGCATCAGGCGTCACATTTGCATGCATAGAAACAGCTCCAAAATATCAAAAACTGAAGCAAAATTAGAACTGACCTATTTTCTAAACAGAGATGGCTCTGGTTAACTTGACTATTACCTAATTTAAACTGTGAGTCATAGAAGGGACCTAGCCTTTTCTTGCAGCTTGCCATTGTCATGGGAATATTGATGACTGACTGTATGACACCAAAAAGCAGTATCAGCAGG
>NW_010241680.1:920-39444 GCF_000690775.1 Eurypyga helias
TGCTCCTTTTTCCTTCTGTCATGATGCAGGAATTCTATAGCAGTACTGCAGAGGAACGAGCATATTCAAGAATAAAAGATTCTGATCTTCCAAGGGCTGTGATTCTATAACTTTTTATCATGGAGCAGAACCATGAGCTTTCACACTAATTTGAATGTTTTATAGAGAATAAGATCTTTCTCTCTCTGGCAGAGGAGGAAAGAACCAGTTGCCTGGTTAAAAGATACAAGCAGAACCTTCTCCTCATAAAGTCTGCAGTTCTGCTCTTCTGTCTGTTTACCTTTTTTCTATTTATTAAATAATGAAAACCTCTGACTTTAAGAATGAATAGCAAGGATAAGGACAATGATTAAGGCACTCTTCTCCCATGAGGAACAGCTTTCTACAAAAGACAGACTTGATATATCCATTACTAATGTACTTCCACCTGTATTACCACTGAAAAAGTAAACTACAGATGAAGAAATATCTGTTGCTTGTTTGTGTTTTTTTTTCTCCTATACATGGATAATATTACCATGCAAATTGTCAGCTATAAATACCATCAGAGCTCTTGTAATACTTGCCCTACTTGTATTCTTAGCCCTTTTTTAGAGAAAAAAAAGAAGCATAAGGGCATAAAATTACTTGGATAAGGTCACCCGGGAAGTCAGTAGTAGATGTGAGGCTGTTAGCTGGTGTGCTCTACAAGTGTCTGCATTAGAGATTTAGTTCAAACGAAATATGGTCCAGTCCATGTGACAGGATTAGAGCTCACCATAAATGAGTCATCAAAACCTGTATAGCGTTGGCACTAGGTCTTCAGCAATAACAGTTCCTCTCTGCAGATTCACTTCCATTGGTCTGTGGAAATTGTTAGTTTATATGTTGGCACTATGCACTGACACCAAATAAAACCTCAAACTTCCCAATGCAAAAAAATATATATTTATAAACACACTTCCTTGTGATATACTCTATATGCTACATACCAATATACGTTTTGGTATATGCTGCTAGTAACAGGGAATACATGATCAAGTGTAGTCTTACCATTTTAGCCAGGATTGCATCTGTTGAAAATCAAGGAAAACTTGTTCTCTGGCATCCCTTTGTTAATGGAGAAACAGCCACTTCCACAGAGATATTTCTAATATTTTAAGAACTATCTCATTAATTCTATTCCATTTCCATATACCTAAAGCACATTCAGACCTTTCCAATTACCAAAACATATCTGTGAGAAAATAGAGAACATGATTAAAATTAGGCATGTTATTCAAGAAATAACATCCTTTTTTTTTCTTTTTTATGATTTTTCTGTGACTTGCAATGCTTTGATCCATTTATGTAAAAATATTTCAGGCTACACATTATTTCACTTTAAGCAATTGTTATTCAAACTATGCAAATTTGAAATTTAAAAATTCAAGCTAAACTGAATTTTAATTGATTTCTAACTTAGACATTTACTTTGACAAAAGGTTGCATATACGTTCATTATTAATTTTTAGAAGAACCATTAGCTAAAAAGGAAAAAGGATACAGGTTTCAAAAGCACTTAAGTAACCATAATAAATTTAAATTTATTTTTAGAGGAAAAAAAAACAAAAGAAGAATCCTTCTAAGTTATGTTTAGTTGACTTTGAAAGAGATATAAGATCCCAAATTAATTTTTGAAATAAAAATCAATGGTTTTGAAAAAAGTTCATTAAAAATGAAGTTTAGTGTTTTATTCTAGATCTTATAAACTTATGATCCCTTGGAAAAGAATGAGTTTGTCATTTGAAAGTAAATGAACCTTGAAAGAAATTTAAAAAATATGTCAGATAAAATCATATAAACAGAAGTGATGAAATTTATCATCTCTGAAAAATATTCATTATGAACCTAAGCTTTCATGAAAGCAATAGTTAATGAAATTAATACACAGTTGAAGATTTCAGAATCAATACTGTGTAGCATACTTTCAACTCAAAAGAGACAAGGCAAAAAATGAGGAAAAAATATGTTAGTGGCATTAACTATTCTTTATAGACAGCCACAAATATAGCTTTCACAGTCCCATCCACACACAGAAAGATTTGTCAAAAAGCTGACTAATTCACTAAAAGTTACAAATGAGTGCTAGGAGAATAGAGATGTAATTTCCTCTTCCTCTGCCATTGCATCCTTCTGAGGAGCTTATTCTCATCAAGAGACTATAACACAAGTAAATTCCATCCTTCTTAGTGTTTGAGACATACGTGACACATTTGCTATTTAGAAAGAAAACAGACAAGCTATTTCAATGAGACAGGGACTCCCTGAGGGACAGGAACAGTTATCTATTAAAACAGTTGACAAAGTAAAAGATTTGATAGCCAGAAGCAAAGGGAGACATACATAGAGCACATAGTAGGTACTACTTTCTCTGTGCACAGTTTCATGTCGACAATGGGCAGTGACAACACAGCCTTACCAGTACTAGTATGTTATAGACAGAAGGAAGGTTATGAGTCTGGGCACAGCATGCACAGTTGAATTTTATGGCTTTGGGTAACTCTTGTCTGTTCCTTCTAGTGAGGTTGAATTGGGCACTGCAGCATGAAATTCGTTGTCCAGCAAGGCGAGTGTCATACGCACTTACTCAGAAATTTATTTTTATCAAGGATAAGTAAAAGGCTATTTCTCAATAATTTATGTAAAGAATATATGAAATATCATAACAGATGGACTTCTTAAATTACTAAAGTACTTGTGATTGCCTGCCTTTTGCGCTTGCAAAGGTAGGTACACATTTCTTCTGAGGTGATGTATCTAGGATAATATTACAATAGATTTGGAAAGATCAGTCTTTCTAACATTAAATCTAAACACATATTAACCAGAAGGGTAGCTGGAGGGCTACATTCAGGCATGTGTATTGCATACAGTAGCATAGATCCACAGTAAAATGGAGCCTGACCTGTATATTTTTAAAGATTTGCGTGCTACTATAAACATGTTCATCCCCTCCGGTGCTTTTACCTATTGCCCTTTTTCAGTCTTGCATCCTCAGCTATGGAGTTTATGCCACTGTAATTTTATGACCAAAGTGTTATACTGCCATCCAAAATAAGGCCTCTAACACTCTAACTGAGGGTTTTAATTGAATGCCTACAGTGGCAATTCAAGGCAGGGCATAGTACATTGAAAAATAGTCTGTGAGGGCAGGTGCCCAGGTTTTTATATTGCCCACAGTTCATTTTGGACATTAGACACGGAAAAAATTTTGCCCTTTTCCTTTCTGACTGTTGGACTGTAATTAATAGATTGAGTCCTGCCCCTACTGAGGAGATCAGTGAAATGACTACCAGTCATTTCAGAGGCCAGTGAATCAGGACCTAAACTCTCTCCTGCTCCCATGACACAAAGTGCCATATGGCAAGCTGACTGCTCTTGCCCACAGTCTTACCTCGGAGAAAGAAAAAGGCTATGCTGCACCTGCTCCTTTCTTTTTCAGCATCACTTCAGAGCCGAAGCTGCTTTCACAGTTGCTGAGTATAGGAAGTAAGAGAGAAAAAGGGAAATAAGGGCTAGCTGTATCTCTGCAGTGATAGCACAACAATATGCATTTTATTCAGAGTTACAGAAATAAAATCGTAGTCACAGCTAAGTTTTCCTGAAAAATGAGTTAACGTGTTTTTGCCTTGTTATTGTAGTTGAAATTATTCACTTTTGATGCCTTTCTATTGGATTAGTGGAATAATTAAGAATTTGTGCTATTTCTAATGCTGAATTATAAGACTTTTTTTAAATTTTTCAGCTAAATTTTAATTTTGTAATTGCTAGTGATTTTTTTGCTTTGAAAATAATGTCATGACTCTGACAGTACATTCTTTCTCTCTTTATTATACCTGATGACTCCATTTCTTTTATATATAAAAAATACAATATTTATTAATTTTAATTTAATGAAAATACCTGCGAATAATATTTAAAATAAATCTTTAAGGTTTATTTTGTTTAGAACAATGTAACCAGTCCTATAATATTATTTTCTGAAATATATTACTTAAATGATGTGAATAAAATATTGTAAAGCAAAATACTGTTATCTGTGTTATCAATGTTGAACTTGATTGATGCAATATAGGCTTAGATCAGCATAATAAATTTAACAATTAAAATGATCTAGGCAAGCACATATTTCAAATTTATTATGTAGTTAAAACATCCTTAAACACTTTATCAAATATTATGGGTATTCAGATAATTTTAAAGTTGAACTACTCTTTATACTGAGAGGTTGTTATCCCACCCTTTACCTTGATGCTACTCATCTCTTCCCTTCTCTTGTGAATGAACTAGTTGTATTTCCAGTAGTATAACATGCTTTCCTTGAATATTCAGAAACACAATTGCTAATATGACATATCTTCACAATTATTTCCCCACTACATCATTTTTTATAACCTTAGATTACTTGTCTTTCTTTGGATTGTCCTCATACTCTATATTTAATGATCTTTTTGGGAGGTACTGAACTGACATTCAGGTAGCAGAGTTAATTTCTAGACATGAACATATTTCTGTGCAAGATTTTCTAGTAATTTAGAAAAAGTTTAAACTCCCCACATGATAAAAGAATTAAAAATCTTTGGGTTTTGGTTTTTTTTTTTTTTTCCTCTTTTCCTCTTCTATCTTTTATTGTTTCTTATTTAATCTGCAAAATCTCTAGTGTAGAAATAATTTTTAATCATACATATAAGCTATGCCATAAGAGCAATATACCATGTATCTTGGTTTGGACCAGAGTTTCTGTACAAGGTGTAACTTCCAGGAATAATATGACAATGAAACAATACTCCATCTTGAAGTAGACTGATATATCCAAGTAAGAATTATGTATTTTGTAGTTGACAGAATCAGGATTTTTTTTTTTTTTCCTATTAGTATGAATGTTTTATGCCTTAAAGGCTCAGATTACTAAAGATTTTCTATGCTATGTCTTAAACTGCTATTTCTAAGCTGCTAGTGAAAATACACATTTAGTAAGCTAATCATAAAATTCAGTGCTTTAGAAAGTTAGATACTTGTTTTTCCTTCAGAAAATTATTACTGAAACTGAAATCCAGAGCAGTTTAGGCTTGTTAAAAAAAAAAAACAAAAACAAAACACAACACAAAACAAAACAAAAAAACCACCACACACCACAGAAACAAAACCCCACAGAGCTATACTTTAACAAAAGGCTTAATCTTGAAGATGTGCAACAACATAAATTCAAGGAAGTGACACAAAACTCCAAGGCCAAGAAAATTATGGGAAAATATAAAAGCGTAAACAGTTTTATTTTAGTATATCCTCAGTTATGGAAGGTGCAGAAGCTGCCTGTGGCAGCTTTCAGAAGGGATTGTGTTTCAGGCAAGTACAATCCTCCTTTAAGCTTTCAGGTGAGAATAGGAACATGCAACTTGTCTACCACTTTGCTTCTGCCTTCATCTTGTTTTTAATTCAGAGATCCTCCTACCTAAAGCAATGAGAGGAATCTCCTAGCTTACCTGTGCTATCCATCTGAGATGAAAAATTCCATGAAATTTCTCAAAGACAACATATGAACGAAACACATGAAAATTTATTCTTTATGTGTCTAATCCAAAATTTCTGGGAAAATAAAAAATAAGAAAGAAATTAGGTAAGTCAATAATATGACACCAAAATGTTTGCTGACTATTCTGCATTAGCTTTAAGTATAAATTATAATCCCTTTCTCATCTGAAGCCTTCTATGTAAGTGAAAGTATATAGTTAATAATAATCTCAGTTCAAGTACATGGAAATCAAGAGAATATCATTTAATTAAGCACATTACCATATCACTATTAAGTCTTATTTGTGAGCAACAACTCCCAGATATTAATATCTTAGAAATCTCAGAAATAACGAAATTCCAAGTCAAATAAATTTGCAAAGAATTGAGATCCATGTAGTAATTAATATTTTGAAATGTCAAATGCAAAATTGTTTCTTTTCTAATAATTTGCTTAGATTTGTTTTTTTTCTGTTGAAAAGTTGAGAAAATAAATATTTTAGGAAACTGTTTAGAACTTGAAGCACCTTATGTGTCTTTTGTCCAATTGACATATCAATGTGACTCTAGCATATCCTTTCTCTCTCCATCAGACTATCTGTAGTGAAATTTAGGTCAGCTGTAACAAAAAGTTTCTGCTTTCCTGAGACATAGGTTCTGTTCCTTCTTTTGTGAATAATGTCATTCTCACATGATTTGCAGAAAGAAAACTTGTCTTTTTATTTATTATTATTAGGTTTTTGTTCTCTGTGACCGTATTTAATTTTACATTTCTCAAAAGTTTAACAAACATAGAGATATGCAAACTCTCAGTGCAAATCTGCATAGTTCTCCGTTCACTCTGCTTTCTCTAAATGACCAAAAACCTCAACTAGTGCCTCTGAAAAAAGTCTCAGAATCAAGACCATTATTTGTTTTACTAATATAGCACACATTTGAAAAAATAAACAATTTCTACACAGTCCATAAAAAAAGATTAAAATTAAATCTGAATGTGTGTAGTTAGTTATATATAATAGATAAACTTATGAAGTGAACATATTTGAATCCTAACATATTCAATACCCCCAGCAATTTCTTATAAAACCAGAGAGCAAAGAAATTCTGAAAGATATTTTTATGCATTCTGAACTATTTTAATGAATTATTAATCAACAGGATAATACCACATCTATTTTTATTCTAATGTTTTATATATATATATAATTCCATTATTTGTAATAAATGGACTTTAAAAAATAGGCTATTTAACACATTAATTTACCTCTATACTGTGAGAGAGAGCTGTGTTACTTCTATACTATACTGAGAGAGCTGTGTTTAAAGCTAAACAAACCCTTTGCAGCCAAAACAAGAGGTGCTCTGTGGAGGTGCGGTAATGAACTGTTTCTGGTAAGCTTTTACCACAGGTTTTCTTTTCATCGGTTGCGTAGTAGACAGACCACAAAGGTTGCAACATGAGGTATGCTCAGAATAGATTTTATGGTTGCACCAGCGATGCCCCCCTCCTATCGCTAAAGAACTTTTGAGAATATCCTACGACGCATATGTGGAGATCTCAGACAAGAATATAAAAGAGTGGGAAACCAGTCCCAGGTGTGTACCTGACGCTGGAAGTATCCAGCCAACTATCAAAAATTTTTGCTGGAACCAAGAATGTTGGTACTTACATCTTCTCTCCTGCATTTCTCTTTTATACTTCCTTTTCTTTGTACTTCTTTCTCTTCCTCTTCCTCCACGGTTAGATGTTTTGCCTTGTTGTTAGATTAGAGGTTAAACTTTTTATTAAGGATATCTGCTACATCAAAATTACCTGTACTTTTGTGTGTTCAGACAAAATTTGAATAAAATGTGACTATTTAGGAGCCATTGTTGTAAATTCTTTCATGGAATTTGCCAAAAAAACCCAGGGTTTTGGAATTTTTTTGTCCCTCCTGAGTCATTATTGTGACTCTTGAGGACTACAACTGATGGTCTGAAAGATCATCTCCCCTGAGCCCACTGAGTTGATTGTTATGTTATAACATATATAAAACTTATATTTTGCTAATACTAACTGCCAGGCTATGAGGTCAGAGTTTATGACCCATAAGAAAAGACTTAGCTGTGACCTGAGGATAGAAGGAAAGTTGAAAACCTGCATATGCATGCAGCCACAGCTTATAACTGGTAAGATTCTTCTTTTATTGAGATTTTCATCCTTAAAATGAAATATAAACATTAACAAATCAATTTCTGGATGCAGTCATGAGATTAATAAGAAAGCACAATGTTTTTAGAGATACAATATTTATTAAAAGACCCTATGTTCTGGATAATTATACTGGTAAATGATTTTGTACTAAGTCTTATGCAAATGTATGATTTTAAAGGCACATGTGCTGGTTTTGGCTTAGATATATTAACTTTTCTTTATAGTAGCTGGCATGGGACTGTTGGATTTTTGCTGAAAACAGTCTTGATAACACAGGGATGTTTTAGTTACTGCTGAGCAGTCCTTACACAGTGTCAAGGCCTTTTCTGCTCCTCACACCACTTCACCAGTGAGTAGTCTGAGGGCGAACAAGAGGTTGGGAGAGCACACAACCAGGACAGCTGATCCCAACTGGCCAAAGGGATATTCCGTCCCATATGGCATCATGCTCAGCAGTATAAAGATGGGGGAAGGAGGAAGAAGTGGGGGGAGATTCAGATTCATGGCATTTGTCTTCCCAAGTAACCATCACACGTGACAGAGCTCTGCTTTCCTGAAGATGGCCTTAAACACCTGCCTACCAATGGGAAGTGATGAATTAATTCCTTGGAGGATTTGATTTGCTTGCATGCATGGCTTTTACGTTACCTATTAAATGATCTTTTTCTCAACCCCTGAGTTTTCTCACTTTTACTCTTCTGATTTTCTCCCCCATCCCACCAGGGAAGGAAATGAGCAGGCTGATTTATGGTATTTACGGCCATTTAATGCTAATGTGCATGTGCTGTTAGTTCGAAGTTTAGTGCTGTCAAATGATCTATATGGAAATCAGTACAGTTTAATATTTACATTTCTGTTCCCTGTGGCAAGGAATGGGTCATCTTTATGAAAGGAAAAATTAAAGCATATAGCCTACAAACAGTGCACACTTCTCACAAGCATTAAACTGTTGTGATTTAACCCCAGTAGGTAACCAAGCCCCACACAGCCCCTCCCGCACTCCCCCACAGGAGGATGGGGAAAAGAATCAAAACATTAAAAGTGAGAAAACTCATAGGTGGAAATAAAGACAGTCTATTCCATAAAGCAAAAGATGCATTCACAAGCAAAGCAAAACAAGGAATTCATTCACTACCTCCCATTGCCAGGCAGGTGTTCAGCTGTCTCCATCACATGTAACAGTTATATGGAAAGACAAACACCGTAACACCAGACATCCTCCCTCTTCCTCCTTCTTCCCTCATATTTTATTGCTTAGACTGACATCTTGTCTACCTAGACTTTAGTAAAGCCTTTGACCCCATTTTCCACAGCATTCTCCTGCAGAAACTGGCTACTCATGGCTTGGACAGGCATATGCTTCACTGGGTAAAAAATGTCAGGATGGCCGGGCCCAGAGTTGTGAATGGAGTCAAATCCTTTTGGCAGTTGGTCAGACGAGCTGTTCACCAAAACTCAGTACTGGGACAATGTTCTGTTTAATATTTTTGTCAATGATCTGGATGAGGGGATTGAGTGCACCTTCAGTGAGTTTTCAAATGACACCAACTTGAGAAGGAACGTTGTTGGCTTGAGGGTAGGAAGGTTCTACAGAGAGTTCTGTACAGGCTGAATCAATGGAACAAGACCAACCATATGAGGTTGAACAAAGTTGATCTGGGTCCTACCCTTGGGTCACAACAACCCCATGTAGCACTACAGGCTTGGAGATGAGTAACTGGAAAGCTGCCTGTAGGAAAAGGACCCTGGGGGGGTATTGTTCGACAGCCAGCTGGATATGAGCCATCAGTGAACCCTGGTGAGCATGAACCTTAGTATTTCAACTGCAGATTGCTTTTCAGACACATTTAGGACTTCCTGTTATTTTGAATTTTTTTTCTAGCTCACTTTTCACTTAAATCCACTGCTGAGACAAGGTAAGGAATTTAGAGGATTTTTTAAGCATTTTGATCATCTCTTCTAACACAGTTGTAGTCCTTTTATTAAATTTCCTTCTGGTCAATCTATTTTATTTTCACTAATTTCCACAAAGAGATTTCATAGACTAGTCTTTTTTTTTTTTAATATTAATAATATAAAAGTTATTTTTTGCTTGTTAATAATGTTTTCATTGGTGATGGTTTTTTCTTTTTTTTTTTTTCTTTTTAAATTATTTTTCTGATTTGGTACTTTCATTTTGCTGTTTCTCTTTATGATTTCATTTCCTACAGCTTCCCTGAACTTAGAACTTAAGGTTACTCCTTTTGGCGTTTTCTTTACTCTCTACCTCATTTCTTGGTTTCTCCTGTTCTTAATCAAACTGTCAGTATCCAACTGTGAAAGGTACAGGTTGACTCATACTACCAGTTAGCAATCACTGACTTTGCTTTAAGTCCACACTATGTTTCACCTCCTTCCACTTCCAACAGGGACTGAAATCTGTTCCTAAGCTTAAACTGTTGTTTTCATTTTTCGACATGTTGGTTTCTTTGCCGTCTTCTGTGTTAAGTTCAGTCTTGTTCAGCTTTACTTTCAGTATACGAGTGCTAAGATTTTTTAACTGCTGATAGAAGCTGTTAAGCATGCGTTTGCTATTTGGATAGATGACCTGATTTTTGGTTTGGTTTGGTTTGGTTTTTATAATTATTATTTTATTTTGTCATCTGGCCAGTTCTGGGTTTCTTTGTATAAGGAACAAGATACTCAAAAACAAGGTGGAAAACATCAAGAAAATAACTATGAGCCATTGCTCATGTTTTTATATATTGATTCCTCTCAGATTTTAGATATTGTTGGTCATACTGTGGAGGAGAGAGTGATGAAACCAGTGTTTGCCTTTTTGTTATGCCCCTGATGGAACATCTTGCTGTAGAACTGACATCTCCAGGAATCTAGTCCATATGAATTACAAATCAGAACAGCGAGGTCTACCTCTTGCAGCATTCAACAGCAAATGTCCAGGAAAAAGAACAACAGAGTGAACTCAGAGTAGAACTGTTGAAGAATACTTTTCTAGGTCACAACAGTCTGAAAAATTAGAACCTCTTAAATAAGTAATCATCTTTGAGTCTATCCTACCAAGGATATCCTACACAGAGTAAAGAAACACTATCAAGATTATATTAACATCATTTTGGCTACCATAGTCTGTTGGAATATTCTGCTTAACTTGTAGATGTAACTGTTTCCTCAGTCTATCTCTGTGCCTTTCCAATGATGTATGATTCCTATCCATATACTCATTTAAGGTTCCTTTCCCTATCTCAGGTATCTTGACATTTTATGTAGTTTTCAGTAATGGGTAAATAACTTGGGTATATATTAAGATAAACATGCATAATAGTGCTTTTGTTTGTATATACAAGAGACTATAGAAGTACAGGATAAAAAAGGGTACTTCAATCATTAATCATACTCCAAAAATAGACTAGCTATGTTTATAGTGATACAAAAAACTAGATGATTTTATATTTGATAATAGACAAATATAAACCCTTCTCTACAAATAAAACCAATAATAGACATGAAAAATCCTGTATTAGCAATACCGTTGCAGAAAAGAATAAATACAAATACATCTTTCACAAGTAAAATCAGGTTTTGTCATTATCCTGAATACTGACATCCACAATGTTCTGTTAAGTAAGGTATCTCTTGACATTATCTCTTATTTGTAATTAAGTCATTTGGGTATACAACTGTCACAAGAAATCAATACAATTACTTGCAGAAGAAAATGTTTGGTTTTGTTGGTTTTTTTTTTTTTTTTTCACACTGGAGCTGCCACTTTTGGCATGAATCATCTCACATAGTCTAAAATAACAACTGAGTGATGTGTCACATTACTATATTAAAATAAATAGAAGGAAGAAAAAGCTCAGTAGCTGCATGCTAGCTGGTGTTTGGAAAAAATGAAGACTACCACAAGGGTTAATTCACAGTAATCCATAATACTATCAAATGTGTTGTTTAATCCCAGCAAGAAAAGAATCATGAATACGAATAAAAAGTAATTTGCTAATCATAATCTGCAATGTATTTGCATGCCTCTGAACACAAAAGATTTCAAATTAAAAATGAAAGTGAGAAGGCAGATATAAAGTGGCATCAGTGACCAGTGGTTAAAAACTCTCTCTGCATTCAAGGCTTGGTACTCCTAGGTCACAACAGCAGACAGCCATCAAATACTTCTGCTGTTTCTAAAATCCATTTTATTTTCGCATCAGTATCCTCCTCAACATTTCTAACATCTAAACCTCTGTGACCAAGAAATATTTTACCTATTTACTACCCTGATCACATGCTACCTATTCATATCCTTGCTCCATAAACTGCGTGATACATTAAGATTGATTGCAGGAAGTAAAAGCACCAGGCAGTAGCCAACTTTATGATCACAATAAGAGCTACAAGGGTGCCTGGCTTCATAGAAGAAGTTGTTGAACTTGCATTCAATTCAGCAACACAATTCTAATGGCAGAGATGTATTTTCGAGCAAGAAATCTAATCTACCAGAAAAAAAATCCAGTATTAACTATTATTTGTTTCTGACATCCTCCACTTACATCAGCTGTCCTTTCTTAGATTGTTATGAGTTAACCCTATTGAGGTTCTGACACGCAGAAAAAAATAATAAGTACTTTGGAGAACTCACAACAATGAGTGAACAAGCGTGAGATGTATGTAGACCTGTATATCTGAGTGATTCTTCCCATTTTAAAACATTTTCTGTAAAATCATTTGGATAAAATGTTTTTCTGTTAATTATAAAAGAAGTCTGGCCAACCGGATCTGCTGCAGATGTCTATGCAATAGTTAATATTGAGATGAATGCACCACACCGAGTGTCTGAAATTACAAATGTGCTTCAAAATGTGCAGTTCTAAAAACATAAGGAACTGAAAATAAAATTGTGCTCTGGCAAGCTTTTCACTATTCTGTCCTCTTATTTCTCACTGAGGAAACCAGGACATCAGTAACATCAGCCCTGAATTAATGACACTGCTCACACAAGCCAGCATATGACAAAGATTTACAAGAATCTCTTTCAAGAAACCTTCACATAATTCTAAAGCTTATGGGAATGTAATGTATACTTATAGTGGAGTTAACTGGGTCATTTACATAAACTTATGAAAACACTTGTGTAGTAAATTATATGTATTCTGGTTCCTAGCCTGACAGAAATCAAACACAAATGTAACATTTTGGGGGGAAATACTTTTGGAGGAAATGTGGAAAACGCAGCTGCGGAAAAGATGACATACTTACCCACTAGCCCCCTAGTAGTAAATAACTTAAACACGGAGGGTGAGAGAAAGAGTATAAGCCTGCACAGCAATTATTACTAGACAGATCTGAAGGGAGTATACTGGTTTCTGATTCCCATTTCCAGGATTATTTATGCATTTTACATTAAGGAGTAACTGTTTTAAAAAGCAAAATACCTCCCTTTTGTGGCACCAACACAGCAAAGGAAAAAATAAACGACAAGTTAAAACTGATTTCTTAAGCGTAAAATGAAGCTGTATTTTCAGTATGGGCATTAATGCTCTCACCAGAGAGATGCATGTTACAATTAAGACATGCTTCATAGATTCTGCAATCCAGTGCTTAAGCTTTTGGGCAAAGTTTTGAAATGTTGAGCTATTAAATGAAAGACGGGGAGTAACATCTTGTAATCAGCTTTTTCAAAAAAAAAGTATGTGAAAGTGCGAAAGAATATTCTGTGGTTTTGACCTTAAAGAAGTGAAGATACAGCCTTGCAGATCTGATTCAGGTGCTAGATCTGCAGAAAGAGACGGGGATTCAGGCACTCTCTGGAGCCCATGTCTTCTGATAACTAACTTCAGACAACTTTTTAACCATCTCAGAACACAAAACCTTCTTGAGGACTATGAACAGCAAACCTAAGTTTGTATTCTGCCTTGAGGTACAGGTATTAAAATCAGTAACGTCTTTGAAGGGTTCAATCTGCTGTTGATATCACATGTAGAAACAAATGGATCTGAGTTACCCAGTTTGAAAGTAAAGTCACTACAGCTTATAACACAGATCGTAAGCACCACATTCAAAACATGCCCAAAGGAGTTCTGGGACCTTCTGCAAAAAATTCTGAAGGAATATCCTGAGTGCTTTTAGGATTGAGCAAAAAATTACACCATACATAGGGGCATATATGTGTGTCCTACATAGGCACCTATATGTGTGTGTAATTTTGTATGTGTTGAAGGAGGGAATTTCCTTCTGTATTTAGAAACAGCTAGATTGGGCCTTTGAGCTTGAAACAATGAAATTATCTTAGTTTTTATCTTTTTTTTTTTTATGTGTGTGTTTCTTTGGTACTTTATTCTTCAGGGTGGTTTTAGTGGTTATATTCAGATGGCATTTGTTAAATCAGCACAGCCTTTAGAGTTACAAAATCAGGTATCACCATGTCTTGGCATCCAGGGTACGTTCACTCAACCATAAGTACATGAAAAAAGAAGAGTTTATAAAAATATGATAATTATTGCCTAGAAATCCCTGAGTATTCAAAAAAAAAAAAAGTTGTTAAAAAATATTATTTTATTAAATCTTAATTCAAACTATCCACACACACACACACCAAAAAAATAAAAAAAGACAACCCAAACCCGAACAACCTTCAAAGTTAAGGCATGTTTTAGAATATGCAAAAGACTTATGGTGACAGATAAGACAAGTAACTGCAAAGCCACCTATGAACATAGACATTACTCAAAAATATCCTCAATATAAATGAAAAATGTGATACAATTTCCATAGTCTCAAGGATAGATAAGCTTTATCTGGAGAATACCACATCACTTAGAGGAGTTACGGTTACCATATGTCTAAGTAATTCTGATGTATAAGACCTGTAAGTTTTTTTATTATTTTTCCTAATATAGAACTAATGAAAAAGTAAGAACACAAAGAATAGAAATTCCTTTTACTAGAACAGTATGAATCTTAAAAATGAGGCAGCTTCACTATATGATTAAAGTAACTATTATGGTAGCACTATTGAACTGTAAAAGAGGGGAGGAGTGTCCTATGAGACCAATTGTCTAGTAGAAAATACACTGCATAAGCACTACAGAAATTCAAACCTTTTGATACATATGTTTGTTTAGTAAGGATTTCATAATAGTATATACAAAGATCGTTATTAGGTTGCACCATTTCCATAGGTATCAAAAAATTCCAGAAATGGTAGATTTAGGTATTTAAATCTGGCTTTTCCTTTAACATACAGGAGGAATTTTTTCAACAAATACATAAGAATTTAGAAGTATAATGACATCTAATATGAAGAGAGTTCGAAAGTCTTCAAACTCTTTTCAATTTAGTCAACAGAATATGATGAAGATGAAAAGTGACCTTTCAAGTAATTAAAAGCCTTATGAATTTCACAGGATCCAACAAAGTATTTTTGCCCTCCTGCATAGGTAGTGTACAAAACTCTGAATCACAGTGCATCCCTTAACAAAAATGCAGGAATGAGCCATATTGTACCATATTGTTTAATTTTATTTTAGAGGGTTAAAGTAAAAATCATTTTAATTTTAAGTTTTAGACAGATAGCATCAAGAGAATGCTAGATATTTTTTGTGAGGTCATAGTCCCTTGACAATATTTAGTGTTTCATGAGTATCTGAAAGTATTATTTGTTATTAGCTATCTCTTCTAATTTAATTTTTTTCTAATATAAATCTAATTCACTAAGTAATCACAGTGTTAAAGAAAGCAGTTTGTAATCTCAATTCTACTCTTTTTACCTAAATTGCAGTCCTATATGACAAAATATTTTTCATATGTTCTGTAAAGGGTAATTTTGTCTAGAATTCATTAGAAAGACTGGGTGAATAGATTAAGAAAACAAAATATACTTTAGCCAGCACGTTCCTATTCTTCTCCTTGTCCATGTGTAAAAGATATATGAGGAACCTAGACAGTGACTCTTAAACTAGGTCTCCCAGATATAATCCTAGAATTTAAAGGAGCAAAGGCAAGAGTGCTCTCAAAAGCTGGGATTATGAGCTCCTGTGCCTTGCCCTCATCACTTTACTGTTTTCAGGTGTAAACCAACAATTCTGTGTTGCTTTTTTTGTGCCATGTGAGCATTGTAGCATCACTCTAAGCTAAGTAAATTTCAGTGTACAATGCAAAGTTGGTTTCTGAGCACCTTAGACTAGCAGTGCCCCCCTTCTACTGACGAATTCTTGAACTTATTTTTAACTGCCTTGTCAAGTCACTCTGGGGTATCAGAAATAAAAGTCAGTTGTTTATGGATTTCCATATCCAGCAGCAGAACTACAGGGATCCAGATTCAGATGTGAGATCTGAATGAATAGAGGCATGTCAATTGTAGGTCTACACTTACACTCAACAGGTAGCTAGTGCTCAATTAGGTTTTCACTCCTGTGCACTTACAGAAGTCTAAGGGTAGGATGCCATAGGATAACCAAGGCATATACACAAAGATGGTAAATACAGAATTGGCCTGTGACCAGCTTGCATTCTTCTGCAATGGCAGCTGGAATACAGGAAGAATAGCCCACAGCCTTAGGAGAGGTAGTAGGCAGGTATGTTTAGGTAACGGATTGCTTTCTCCATTCAGCTAATAAACTACAAAAAAACATTTTAGAGTGAGCAGAAAAACTCTATACTTGATTACATTTTCTAGACATTCATATTTCATGTTATTTGAGATGCTAATTATTATTATTCAATATAATGAATGTTATTCAAAACAGCAACATGGAGCTGACAGATGTGACAGAGAAGAGGCTTGTAACCTGCTAGATCCAGTAAATTGGATGTTTACAGGAAGTTACAATTGTACTAGACATTTATTAGTTGAAAACTAAATATTGCCCTAGCCAAGATAATCAACAAAGAGCTTAATTGAGATACTTACACGTACGGCATGTGATTTTAATTTCGATGTCCAAAGACATAATACCTACAGTTGATGATCTGCATCGACAAAGATTTACCATAAGTCATATTTTTCATCTCTGTGTGGGTGTCTCAGAAGCCATGTGACATCTTTAATAGGGCTAAATGAAATGTCATACGTATTCACCAAGACGTAGGTGTCTGTAATAAGGGTCTTAATCCTACTTCTTCAATGAGTGTGTGTTTATTTTTGCTCGCTCTTTCCAAAATTGACTTTAAAAATAATGTTGCAGGGATAAACTGATTAAACAGCCACAGAATATTGAAGCTGAGGTTCTTCACATATCTTTACAGAAAAGCAAAATTAGCAAAAAGCAAATACATTTAGTTTACTGACTTTTAACCAAGACACTTATCACAAGAACTTTAGCATATATACTTGCTTTCTGGGCAATTTCAAGATCAAGGTTTAAAGACCTGTAAATGGCTCCTGTGAAAGATGTGGAGAAAAGCATTTTCAGTTCAAAGATCAATGTAGCCTAAAATTGAACTTGGACAGACATTTTTCATCAGTCTAGTCACCCAAAATTAGTAAAATTTACAATTATTTCCTATTTCTTTTTTTCTTTTCTGTTATTCATTACAGCTCAACTCAATGGGGATGATAGAACTAAGAAAGATGAGGCTGAAATGTTGAAAATGTGACAGAAGAGGATGATAAGAGAACAAATTATTTCCTCCAAGACAGAAGTTTGGCCATTGAGAAAAATGTGCTGGCATTATTTTGTGCTTTTCCACTTAGTATCAATCATAAAAATATATGATCTGTTTCAGTAACAGACACTAAGTGTCCCCTCATCCAGAAAATAATAATAATAATGAAACTTCCTGTGGTGAGAACAAAGAACAACCACACTCCTAAAATTATTGTAGAGAATCAAAAGCATGTAATGACCAAAATAAATGCCCTTATATTTATATTGTGTTACACTCAGCAGCTATAATAATAGACTAACAGGTATGAGGGAAAGTTTCTGATCCTAACTTATTTTACTGTTACAAGGGTAACTACAAATTGGCAGAACAAAAGATAACTTTGCAATGTCTACATGAGAACTCAGCAGAAAACTGAGTCTAATACATGTTTTCTCAGATAGACAGTGAGTAGGAGTAGATGATCATGTAGATTCATTTTTCTTCCTATTAAAGGGTCATGAGACAGTAGTTCCTAAGGGAGGAATCATGCAAGGGGTTCCTTAAGTATTCAGTCATTTATAAATCAATGACATTTTGAAAACCATGTAGAACGACACAGATATGAGAATATAACAGTCTGGGCAAAAAATGGGAGTCTCTGAAGCCTGCTACAAATAACAGAAGACATTCAAATTCTGCTCAGAAATCACAGGCAAGCTATTTTTTGACTGTAGTATTTTTTTCTCTTTATACCAATCAAGCACAAAGTTAGGTACGTAGAATATATATGACTCTGTGGTTAGTTTGCTTCAAGGAATCTGACTGAAGCTAAGCAAAGAGCCCCAGGCAGCTTTAGTCTTCTTTAGTTTCTGTCAAAAACAGTGCTGTTCCCTCAAGCCCCCTTTAAATGAATATATATTATTAATTAATACTTTTATCCCCCTTAACTTGATATTTATGACACTTCTGACATCTAAGAGAGTAAAAAAAAGGAAAGGAGCCTTAGTATCCTCCACATTTTCAAAGACATAAATGCACATCTCCTGAATATCTTATAGATTCATTCTCCTCTCTTAATTTTTTGCAGTTTCCACATCCTTCTTGATAACTGAAAGAACAAAGACTTCCATTGTTTCAGAACAAATATACCAAGACTACTAAAAATAACTATTTATTACCCATAATGCCAATAAAACTTTATTTTAACTTTATAAAACATGTAAAGTAGGAGATATTACAGTTTTGCATTTCTCTAAGCATTTTGCTAGACAGTAGTTCTGTCATTTACAAAGATCTCTCCCCAGTATAAACCAATATTTCCTTATCTTTTTTTGCCCCTTAACTCTGCAGGTGTGTAGATCCATATAAAACCTAAATAGTATAAAATATTTGCAAAAATATCTGTTCAAGTTAACCAAGTAATATGAGAACTTTTGCCTTCACTTAATTTATTTCTACTTCCCTCTACAGCAGATTTTTTCCAGGACAAATAAGAAAGAACTACCATTAAGAAATATAAATGAACAAGCAACTACTGATGACTTTCATCCTCTTTTATTCAGTAATAAAACATTACCCATTTTATCTCTTGTCCTAATCTGTTTATCCCCTTACTTTCACACTTAAACTTCCTTGTTTGTCTTCTTCATCTTAGACTGGCTTACCTGTCCTTCCAGAATTACTTCTCAGTTTTGGTCTGCGAAAATTCACTGCATTTATTGTCTGAAATAACTCCACAAACCTCGTAATAATACTTTAAAACTCTTATAACTATATATTAATTATCAGATATTTTTGTTGCTTTTTTCCTCTTTTTCCATCTATAGTTAAAAATGTAAAAACAAACAAAAATGTTTTCCAGTATACAATTTGCATGGAAGTGGTTACATCTAATGAACTTGTATGTATCACTGACTCCAAGGGAATTCAATGACAAATTCCTATTCATAGGAATCAAGCTAGGACTTCATTCAAGATGTAGAGTACTTTTTAGTCACCCAAACTGGTTAAGTTTTCTGTGGATACATTAAGATATATGGCTGCTATGTTATTCACTAGAAGAAGGAATCATACCACCATCTGTTTTCCAGGGACAGGGATATAAAGCCTGCCATCCTCCAACTGTTGCATTATAAGCAACAGCTTGGAGGTTTTTGTGTCAGTTTCACAAGCAGTAAATCCTATATAGAAATGGCAGGTTTTTTATGTCACCTAGGGTTACTTAACTGTTTACAGCTTAATAAACTTCTGATAGCATTTTGCAGAGCTTCAGCATGATATCCCCAGGCTATATAAAATATTGTGTGTGTGTAATTTTGTGTGTCCCTTTTACCATTTACTAATCATATAAGTTGAATCAATACAAATGTTGAATTTGTTTAATTTATTCTTTCTTTATATTCTAGAGTGTGACAAAATTCCAGTATTAATTACTCGGATTTGAACTTGAACTCCAGTTCAGCTGCCAGTGTGGAAAAAAACAGGTGTCAATTCTATATAATGTACAGAATAACTTATCAAGCTTATCAGCCTATAGGCTTAATATTGTATCAGCCTGTTGTGTTTTATGCCAGGGTCAGCAACAAAGACCACACAGCTGCTCGCTTACTCCTCCCTGTTGTGGGATGGGGAAGAGAATATAAGGGGAGGCTTATGGACTGAGAAAAAGAAAAAGTGGGATCATCAGTCATTATGGTCATGGACAAAACAGATTCTATTTGGGGAAGAAAAATCAATATAACTAGTTATTAATCAAATCAGAGTAGGACAATGAAAGGCAAAATAGAACAGATCTTAATAACCTTCCCATCACCTCTCCCTACTTCCTTAGTTCAGCTTTGCTCTCCGTTTCTCTACCTCTTCCCTCACCAATGGCACAGGGGAGTGGAGTATGGGAGTTAAAGTCAGTTCACCACACATTATTTCTGCTACTCCTTCCTTCACAAGGGGAGGACTCCTCACACTCTTCCCCTGCTCCAGCGTGGAATATATGAATATATTCAACAAGTGAATCCTTTCCCCTTTATTTACAACAGTCTTTAACAGGTAGTTTCTGTTTGTATCACAAGTTGTTGCATGTCACATGAATGTCTAACCAATTTTTATTCATAGTCATATAAGCTCAAGTCAGTTGCCCAAACTGAAGTGTATTAAACCAATTGAAACCCATTGCAGGTACAACACACGATCTCTAGTCTATTAAAGTTGTGAAATGCCTTATGTGGCCTTGTGAAATGCCTCAAGCTGTCTTAAATGTCAATAGATATTGGCCTGTGGTCATATGAATTGAGTCTTCAGTTCACTATAAAGATAGCCTAACAGGAAATTACAACCCAAAATCCCATATCACTAGATAGGATTGAAATAATGGATTCAGACACTTAAATTTGCAGGAGGTGTTCAATCCCAGAAAAAAAAAAAAAAAAAAAAGAAGAATAGGGTAGACAGACAGACAGACAGATAGATAGATAATCTACACAACAGTGAGGTGCCTAGTTTACTTGCATACCCAGTGACAAGTGGTTCAGTAGAGTTTAAGTAGCCTAAAGAGCCATTCATCCCACTCTTAAGACACCCAGGGCTACATCCACTAGACTGAAATGTGTTATTATGACTGTCTGATGCATCTGTATGGATGGTCAGATATAGATGCTATTCAAGGCCAGGTTGGATGGGTCTTTGCAACTTGTATTGGAAGGTGTCCCTGCCCATGGCATGGTGGGGTGTAACTAGATGATCCTTAAAGTCCTTCCAACCCCAATCATTTAATGATTCTATGATTCTATGACACTAGATTTAAAGGATCCTGTGTCCTTATGAAGAAGCAGCTGTGAGTAATGTACAGGCCATCTCAAATGTTTACAGATGCCTGTATTTAGGGAGTTGAACTGAGCCCTGTGTAGCTATATACCTCTTTATTATACCATATACCCTACTTCTGAATACAAAGAGACGTAAGAAGAAAGAAAAAGAGAAGTATAATTCTAACCTCTCTGTTTACCAACCTGCTGTACATTTTGGGACTCTCAAATAATTCTCCCCTTCAGGCAGAAACCTGCAGGATACTGACACAGGCCAATGAAGTTCTGCACCACTTCTTCCATCGGACTGTGTCTAAATGACATGCTAAATCTTCACTAAGTTTCAAAATTCTGTTTGTAAACCAAATTGTGTTTGTCAGCTACATTGCTACCAAGTTCTTGTGTATTACAAGCCAAATTGACAAAGTAGCGTGCTGTTAAATTTCCATCTGTTCTCAACTTTCTTCCATGTTGAAATCCATGCCACAAAACAAATATGTTTAATGTTGTGTTAAATGGATAGTACATTTAAAATGTGACATATTTTACAGCATGACATTGGAAATATATTGTCATATGTTTTGCATAATGAAACGTGTCTAGTTTTAAAAATCTGGTCGTATTTATTGTATAAATTGTGACATTGAATTATGCCAAAGTTTAGAAACATTGCAGCTTCTTCTTCCTCTGAAATGCAGTAGGAAATTACTATATATTCAAAGATCATGCTTTTCTTTCCTTTTTTCTTCACAGCTTGCTCTTCTACTTTAAAGTGAGTGGAGTGGTCAACAGCTGAGCTTGACAATAATGTAGTTCTGTTTATCAGCCAATAGATGGAACACTCAAAACTGGCTCACCTTCAAGATTTCAGGATGAGGTGTTGCTGCTGAGACATCTAGACAATCAATGCTTTATTTTCTGTGCTTGGTAACTGTAAACTATTATGGATGACCTACTTTCTTTATCCTCTCCAATAATGTAGAAAATTATCAGATCCAACTAAGCTGCCAACGTGGTCTGTAATTTACAATTTAGAACGTAGCTGTATCCCAAAGGAAAGGTAGAGGGTCAGATTACCATCTTGAGCTGCATTATGCTAGATAACCAAGGCTAAATAAAGCTTTATAGAAGATTAGAAACCTGACAGCTGATTTCCAGTATGTGGTGTATTTTTCTAAATTTTATAGGAATTCTTAATCTTCAGTTAAAGTGCCACAATTTAAACTTTTTGAAATGGACCTTTAGAAATTTAGCTAATGATACTTGGTCAGTTAAATAAAAAAAAAAAAAGTTACAATAATTACTGGGTTTATTTGAGGTAAAGAAGTTGAACAAATTATATCGAGTCAGGTTTCTTTTCTTCTTTCTGATAACCAGCCATTTAGTTCCTACACAGTGTTGTTCAAAATCAAAAAAAACCCTGACCTTCTTAAATTCCACCTGATGTCTTAATTAATGTTCAAAAGAAAGTGTTCCTTCTTTCACTTACACTGAAATGGATATTCAGGAAATTTCTGTCTGGTGTGTGAGTTGGGTGAACTCTGGTGCAGAACTGGCCCAAGAATTCTAGGAAAACACTCAGATACACTCAGGGAAGGCTGAGAAGTTTCATACTACAAGAAAACTCTTTTTTGTGTTTGTTAAGTTCAAATGGCTGTGGAGAATCAATTAACTTGTCTGGATGCCAGAGGCTAAAATAAATAATTATGCTTGGGGATATGCTGTAGGCAGACATAGATACTGATGTGCTTTAGATCAGAGAATTCATACCTTCCTCTGAAATTCAAGGACATTTGACTGTAGGATGTAATCCCAGATTCCTGAACACTTGCTCAAATTGCTCCTGTGCAGTCTAGACTTTCAGTTTGGGACTATAAATACAAAATAATAAAAAAGCTAATTATTCTAAACACTTGTTGAAGTCACTAATTACTATAATTTCTTGTTTATAATCCTTATATCAAAATAATTCATACATGGGTTTGGTTATTATGTTTAAGCTCTTTAAGCTACTTGTTCTTTACCTGTTATTTTCTATTTGTTACCCTTAGAAATCAGGTCAGAAATATGCTAGACATTCTTAATTATAAAAACTTTGTGGAAAATATTTTAGTTCTAGATGCTTAGTAAGTAAGAAGAAATATGGATACTTGTGCTATTGTTATACCAGGGTGCATGTTTGTAAAGTTATTTATTGCATGTCCAAAAATAAAACAGATGGAAATACATATATTCTTGGGCTTGAGTTACTTTGATTGTATAAAATTTCAGAAGTCAAAACACTTCATTGTCAGTTCACTTGTTCATTGTTCAAGAGGTGAGCATCAGTTCATTTCTATACTTCCTCTCGATATTTAAATATTCATTTTAACTTACCTTGGGAAGTCTAGTACATCTAGTTCTTCAGGGCAGTACTTACTTACCTGTAGGAGTAGTAAGAATAGAATAATGTGCAGGTAATATTTTTTACAACTTCTTTTTTCCTCTCTTATGTAGTGCCTAATGATCATCCAAAATTAACTACAAGAAAAGGGTTTTTTTCAACATTAACTGTTGCTTTAAATGTATAAATTAAAAGTAGAGATTAACAAAAGAATGTAAAAAGATTAGTTAAATAACAATGTTTTTGCATAAAGGCCAGTTTTTCCTCATTTGTGTTATAAGTAAGAGGAAGAACTATGTTTTCATCTCTGCTCTCATGTATGTGTGATTATTTCTTCAAGTACTACTATTGTTACCTAAGACTGACTACAGAAGAACATGAAAGTTTCAAGGCTTATTGTCTGAATGCAGAGGGAAAAAAGCCTCAGAAAATAATCTGAAATGAATGAACACATTTGAATTTAATATAATGCATGATCGAGAATTATCTTCAAAGATATTATGCAGTATGCTATGTATATTATTGCCAGAGAGATCATTGGTTCTTGTTCTTTTCAAAAGATAATTCCGGAGGGAAAACCATTTTTATAGAAATCCTGTAACAATGGTAGTGAAGAAGTAATTCCTTTAAGCTAAGTTGTATTAGGTCATTAGCACAGCCTTCTGTGTCATCTCTTTTGTCTTTACCCAGAAGACTAATATATACCATGTAAGGATTCTATACTTTGCAAAGAAGATAGAGATGTTATTTAGCAGAATTTCATCTAAGCAGCCATGAAGTTAATTTATTAATGAATATTTTAAACAGTATATGACACTTAAGAGACTTCAATGACCCAGAGCTGTAGTTCTCACCAAAGTACAGAAGTTCAGGGATACTGAAGTTCATACTGAACATAACAGCATCATAAACATGATACAGTGGACTTCAAAGTTTCTAGCCTGTTGGGGTTTTTTTGTTTTTTTTTGTTTTGGTTTTATTTAGATTTTAACAGTAAAGCACTATGCCTTATCTGCAGAGTTGTTGTACAACTTATTCCTTGGCAGCTGCATTTAAACTCATGTTGTTTATTTATGTATATTAGCACAAAAGGAAAAATACGTTATCTAAAGGCCAGAAAAGTCAAGTAAAGAAACAATTTACAGTTTAGTATTTCTTACATACTGAAGCATTTTCTGAAATCACCTTTAAATATTTATTAATGCTTTATTCTGAAACTGATGACGGGGCAAATTAGAGAAAGAACTTTCACTTTGTCAGGAAACATTTTACTTCCCATTTGCTTGCATTGAATCTTCTTGTGACTTGTCATATGACAAGACTGATGTTGCTGATTTTAGAGTGCACCCACAATGAATAGTTCTAGAGGAAATACGAGTTTGGTGCACTATCTTTGGCATTTAAAAGCCTTTATAAGTTTGACGTATACTTTGCTCATTCTTCCATTTTAAAAAATAAACAAAACTTAAATGGTATTAATTGATGTACCTCAAGGTGTAACTCTAAATTATATAAACTGAGGACCTGGCTTGTTTCAGACATAAACATGGATTGCTACCTAAGCCATTTACTGATGGAGAAGGTTGAGATGAAGTAATTCTTTTGATCTTAAAATTAGAATTATAGAATCTTTTAGGTCATAAAAGATCATTAAATCAAATTCTACTATTAACCTAACACTGACAAATCCACCACTAAACCATGTCCCTAAGTGACATTTATTATTGCATTTTTGGTTTTACTTTCTGAAGGAAAGGAATATACAGAGCAAATCTTTGATAAAGCAGTCCATTCCAGAGGGAAAAAAAAAAAATAGTGAAAGAGAAGACACACCAAGTAATTTTTTTTTTTTTTTAATGTGTGGGGGAAGGGAAGGGGAAAAGAAGAATAAATTGTCAATCAATAGGAAAAGTATGAATTAATTAAATCTACTAAAACAAAGCCAAACTTGTATCATTCACTGAACTTACTGAATTTAGTATACAACAGAGAATTGCAATCACAGTTAGGTGTTGACATTTCAAACAATAATGCAGAATTTTCCTTCCTGACAAACAAGTTCAGATTTATAGTTTCTGATTGTATGAATAGAAACAGAAAAAATATATTACTGATCTGATGCTAGACCTATACTTGAGACTAGTTGTACTGTACTGTTCTTTTTTTAATGATACAGTACCATTTAAACTAAATCTGAATGCTTGATAGACCATTTGAACTTACCTCAAGCCTTGAAAGTATAGATTTAATGGGCATACACTGGATACATTAAGCATAATGACTACATAACTAATCAGTCTAGGGAGGACATGCTGATAGGAATAATTCTTCTTAAAGACCTCCCATATAGATATTTATGGCTGAAATACATAGTATAGTCTCCTTTTATAGACTAAGAAGGAGAAATGAGCATTATTAGAATTACATCAATTTGCTAAAATACAGAAGTCCACCTAAGGATCACATGAATTGCACCCTAAAAATGATTTATTTTCATTGTCTTTAAAAGGAGATTAGGATGAACAGTTTAGTGCAAATATCTGTAAAATAAATGCAACACTTCATGTTAGCTCAAGGAAATTTACTTACGAAACTCAAACTTTCAGATTTTTATTTCCTAATTTCTCAAGATTATAAATCTTGTGATTTTTAAATCATATAAAATAAAAAAGTAAGATAAAAGTACAATATTAAAAAAAAGAAGTAAGCAAGATACAGGATTTTTTTTTCTGATATATAGACATGGGACAATAAAAAAAATTCCATGTTTCTCAATATTTTCTCTCACATTCTTATCCCAGAAAATTTCCTTAAGCTCAAAATATTTGGCTTTTCATGAATGTTGGTTTTGGTTTGGTACCAAAGTCATCAGTGTTCATGGATTTAGAAAGAATAGCATACAGTCTGACTATGTACATATGGCTATTTTCCTTTTTTTTTTTTTTTAGAAAAAATGAGTTATTAAGTTAGATTATATTATGCAGACAAGCAAAATTTTAATTAGTCTTTTATTAAAAGAAACAAACAAACAAACACTCACACCCACCCAAAAAAAAAAAACCCAAAAAAACCCCACCACATTATTTTGGTCATCCTATAATACCGAAGTTGCATAACAAATCTTTTATCCAGAATTTTAGACTTTTCAGTTCATGTATGGACTCTGGTGATACTCACTACTTAGGTATTACATGTCTTAAAAATAATTTCTATTAGACATTATTTAACATTTTGAGTTTTCTTATGGATTGTCTTTTTTCCTCTTACACTTCATTAATCATTCATTCAAGTAGAATCAATCAGCCTAGGACTTTGTGAAATGAAGCTTGAAGTACATGGACTGAAAATAATCACTATTAATATCTCGGGTGCTGTAGAACCCTCATAGAATTTTAAATCTTTGACATGAAATATTTCTCATTTTTGTGAGAGTTGCCCATTCCTGTCTCCCTTTTAGACTCTTTTCCCCCAGATAAATTAAAAAAACCCATATAATAACTTCTTGCCAATGTGTTTAGAAAATAAATAACTGGAATGATGCTGTAAGAAAGAGATTTGAATAAATTTCTGGGTATTCATTAGAGATACTTCATGGGTTTCTTCAGCATAATCCCCAGAGCTTAATATAATATAGGATCAGTATGCAATTATACTGGTGAATGCTTAGTAATTTGGGGTTGCAGCCTTGGGATATGCAGCAAAATCATGTACATGAGTGGACATTACTTTTTATCTCTCAGCAAGGACTAGAGGATTTCAGATCAAATTATCAGGGAGGGAGGGAGGAAGGCAGGCAGGCAGGCAGGCAGGAAGGCAGGCAGGCAGGAAGGCAGGAAGGCAGGCAGGCAGGCAGACAAGAAGGCAGGAAGGCAGGAAGGCAGGCAGGGAGGCAGGAAGGCAGGCAGGGAGTCAGGAAGGCAGGAAGGCAGGAAGGCAGGAAGGCAGGAAGGAAGGAAGGAAGGAAGCCTTCTTTCTACAATCTGTAATTTAATTGTAGAGTTTCTAGTCAGAGGGCCTTGCAGCGGCATTATCAATTCAAGAAAAACATAGAAAAATAAATGGAAGAAAAATCAATCACAGACTATTAAGCACAAGAACTGTAGTTAACCATATATAATAGGGATACTCGGTGTTTCCTAGCCACAGGTCAAATGAAACAGACTGGCTTGTACACATACAAGCATATTGGCCATGTTTATGCCATAAAAAATCTGACACTTGATGTCCATTAGACCTGAGTAAGTTTAGTTGGAAGGTGCAAAACGATTAACAGAGTAAACCCCAAACCAGTTCAAACTGTAATTTGTTAGCAAAATGCAAATTAATGTCACTTTGATGAAAAAGAATTGTTCTGGTAATACAACCAAACTCTTGTGCTTCTTTTGGTGACTAGAAAGTGAGAAGAGAACAAAGTGGACAAAGCAAAGGTCATATTTTGTGTATTTTCTCATGACCATAGTAATTGGTTTCACCACTTCAGTGTTTCCTTTGTGTTTATCTAACAGTTTGGTACATTTATTATGACAAAGAGCTTACGTATGTCTATTTTCTCATGCCTTTGCACTCTACTTTTTAAGTAAGTCTAGAAATTTAGACACCTTTCAAGTATGTTTTTGTATTTAAAGGGAAATAAGAACTCTTTTTAATCTTCAGATGACTTGTTAATTAAATTTGATTAACTCAGTAAATATTTTTAGGGTGGGTTTTTTTTCTCTCTTTTTAATTCTTCCCCACCCCCCACAACAGTATGTGCATTTATCTGCACTGTCAAGATTTGGTAATGATTCAGAACAGAAACAGTGACATATGATAGGGGAAAAAGGTAGATTGTCAGAGTTCCAATTGTGCTTAAATTACTATTGGAAATGCAAGTCTTATGAAAGACTTTTTGGAATTTATAGCTTGATTCATAAATGAAGAAGTTACTATATTTGAATACATTTCAAAAAACATATCCTTTTTTCCACGCATAGCTGAACCAAACTTATAAACATTTTTCATCCTTTACTGATTTTAATATAAATTGGTTTAAGTTATTTTTAGTATTCTGGAGGTGTTTTAGAGCTCTCATGTGAAGCTCTCTTGAGAAATTTTGTGTTTCTAAAATACCCATTATATGATATCTTATGCAAATTAGACTATGAAACCTATGTCTTTTTTTTCTTTATTCTGTGCTCTGGAATCATAAAGTCACACTAAACTCTACAAAATAAAGAAAAATAGAAAGGAATATATGAACGCAGAATTTTTTATACGTTTATATGGCGGCTTATTTACTGCAGAACTTTTTCTTTAGTACTATTCAAAGTTAGCATGTTCTAAAGCATAAGTGATGTGCAGATGAGGACCTAGATCTGATTTAAAAATGTATTAAAACAAATATCAAGAGGAGTTGGAATCTCCCAAATGCACATACATGCTGTTTGGCTTGAGACTAACAAGGAATTTGCTCCCTCACTTCATTTTTGCATTCCCCTGTCATGACACTGGTGAGTCCTGCAACACTGCAGTTTTCCCTGGATTGTCAATTCTATCAACTAGATGAAACTAATTAGGCTGACAATCACCTGTAAGTAGCATATAGAAGGTAAAAATGTATTGTTCTCCAGAATGGTATGATTCCACCCAGCCGTAGCCTGAAGAGATCTGAAAGGATCTGATGGGGCCATACTTCCATCAACACACCTGACACAGGGACAGAATTCTGTCTCATATGACATGACTGCAATGCTTAATTTCCTTCCCACCATCGTCAAGGTTACAGCCACTTTCCTTTCTAACATACATCAATCTGACTTACAGTACCTTGCTCTTGCATAAATGGTGATAAATCTGACTAGACCTGTCTTGCAAGTAGTGTATTCTTCTATGAAAGAGAACTCTTTGATCCATATTTGTGATATCTATATAACATGATGTCCTTATTTGTCTTAACTTGCTGATTTTTAGGGCGTTTGTGGATGGGTTGGGAGGGGCGGGAGGAGGGGTTCTTGGGGTTTTGTTTTAGTTGTTTGTTTATCTGTTTGTTTATTTGCTTGTTTGCTTGCTTGCTTGCTTCTGGAGAAATAATTAAGCAGTTCCTGATGATACACCAAAATTACAACGTGTCTCGTAACCTGAGACTGTTGTACAAGAAATATTCTCCCTATTATACAAGAAATTTGAGCACAAAACACTTTCAAACTTCAGGTGGACTTTACTATCTCAGCATGCATTTTGTTTGGTTGTTTTTTTGCTTGTTTTGTTGATAAACCAAATCTGGATGACTGGGTGTCAAACTCTGTTTTTATTTAAGGAAGGATTTTTACACTACAAAAGGAAATCAACATAAACATTCAGTAATTGCTTCCCTTTTAAAATCATAATATGTTGACTATACCAGTATAATTCACTGCCCTGTGGTAGGACATTATTACAAGAACCAGAAGGGAGTATCTAAATTTCACTTAATTAGAATATAAAATCTAAGTTTGAAGTTTATCATGGCTTTCATTCTGAACTATTGCCCTTAAACTTGAACCCATTTAAGATATAAAAAAAAAAAAAAAAAAAATTTCCACAGCAGTAATTTCCTACCAACATCTCACTCTTCCATTAAGGAGGAAAAATATACCCCTTCTATAAATATAGAGATGGACCTGTAGTTCATGAGATTATATCTCTTGACATGAGATCATATGCTGAAGTAGGTAATAGTATGAAAAGAGCAGACAATATATTCCACTTAAACTCTCTTTTAGAGCCATAGAAATCCATTGGTGTCTGAAATTTTAACTGTTTTTCTCAGTTACATCAGTCAAATGAAATATATTATCTTTCTCATGAGTCTTACCTCATTTAATTCCAAGTCAAGCAGAGCAAGGCTTTTTACCACTTCGTTCAGGTAAGGTAATATTTGAAATTATGACTGATTGTACCTCCTGACATCTGATACCATGAATTGTTAATAAATTGAAGAGGTTTGTAAACTTTTATATTTATCATACTGAAAATATATATAGAAGAAAAAAATCCACATAGCCAGAAGTTATTCTCCTGGGAGCATTTATCATACTGAAAATACTCCCAAAAGAATAAGCTCTGGCTACGTATTTTTTAATATATATCTATAGCAACCTCTTATCTTTATTCGTATATGTGTCTTTCTGATATGCTATAGATGCACAAGACAGCTTTGTCTCATAACCAGTGATTTTTAAATGAAATAAAAACACCAGAAGAAATCCAATGTTCCCATGATTACTTACCCAGTCCCACATAAGAATATCAGAACAAAGGAGATGTTCTACAGGGTCATAGAGTCTGGATCAGTCTATTTAGCTAAACATGCAGTCTCAGGCAGTAACAGTGTGAGATGCTGTTAAGGAAAAGAAGATGAGATGACAACTACTTGGTCCATCTCTTTTGTATTTCTCCACTCTCCAGAATTCTTGTAATAGGGACATTACAAGCTGTATCACTGCATAGTCATAGAAGCATAGATTCATAAAGTAGTTTGGCTGGAAAGGACCATTAAAGGTCATGTGGTCAAACCTCCCTGCAATGAGCAGGGACATCTTCAACTACATCATGTTTCATGAAAATTTTCTTCCTTATATCTAGTCTCATTACCCTCATTTAGTTTAAAACCACTATCCCTTGTCTTGTAACAGGTCCTGCTAAAAGGTCTGTCCCCATCTTTCTAATAAGCCTTCTTCAGGTCTTAGAAGGTTGCTATAAGGTCTCCCTGAAGCCTTCTCTTCTCCAGGCTGAACAAGTCCAGTTCTCTCAGCCTGTCTTCACAAGAGACGTGCTCTAGCCCTCTGATCATCTTCATGGCCCTCCTCTGGCCTCATTCCAAGATATCCATGTCCTTCTTATGTTGGTGACCCCAGAGCTGTAGGCAGTACTCCAGATGGGGTCTGAAGAGAGCTGAGTAGAGGGGGAGAATCACCTCCTTAGACCTGCTGGCCACGTTCCTTTTGATGCAGCCCAGGATATGGTTGGCTTTCTGGGCTGCAGTTATCCATTCCCAGCTCATGTTGAGCTTCTTATCAACCAACAACTCCAAGTCCATCTCTTCAGGGCTGCTCTCAATCCATTCTCTGCCTAGCCTGCACCTGTGCTTCGGATTGCCCCAACCCATGTGCAGGTCCTTGAACTTGTCCATGTTCAATTTCATGAGTTTTGCACAAGCTCACCCCTCAAGACTGTAAAGGTCCCTCTGGATGGCATCCTTTCCCTCCAGCATGTTGATCACACCACACAGCCTGGTCTTGCCAGCAGCCTTGCTGAGAGTACACTCAATCCACTGTCCATATTGTCTTTGAAGATATTGAACAGCACCAGTCCCAATACTGACACAATTTGCTCTTAGTGAAGCATGCTGGCTGTCACCAATCACATAATTATTTTTTATCCATGTGCCTTAGCATAGCTTCTAGGAAGATCTGCTCCATGATCTTCCCAGTAACAGCAGTGAGGCTGACAGTTTGGTATTTCCCAGGGTCCTTCTTTATAACCTTTTAAAAAATAAGTGCAATATTTCCCTTTTTCCACTCATCAGGAACTTTACTTGATTGTCTTGACTTTTCAATTCTCATAGAAAGTGGCTTGTAAACTACATCAGACAATTCCCTCAGGACTCTGGGATGATCTTAGGAGGTCCCATAGACTTATATATGTTCAGGTTCCTCAGATCATCAGAAACTTTACTTTCTCTTACAGTGGGAAGGACTTTGCTTTCCCTGTCCCTGACTTGCACAGCATTCCCTTGAGGGGTGTGGGACGGCAAATTGCCAGTGAAGACTGTTGTAAAAAAGTTGCTGCATATCTCAGCCTTATTCTCATCCATGGTTACCAGTTTGAAAGTCTTGTTCATCTAGGGGGGTATATTTTCTTTGACATTCTTTTTCTGACTGATATACCTATAGAAGCCCTTATTATTATTCTTTCTGTCCCTTGCCAAGTTCATCTCCATCTGTGCCTTAGCCTTCCTGACCACATCCCTATGCAACTAGGCAGCACCCCTATACTCTTCCCAGGATACCTGTCCCTGCTTCCACTGCCTGTGCATTTCCTTTTTGCCCTTTTGTTTGACCAGTATGTCTTGATTCATCCATGCCAGTCTCTTGTTTTCCTTTCCTGACTTCTTACACCTGGGGATCAAGAGCTCTTGCGCTCTATGGAAAGTGTCCTTAAAGATCTACCAAGTCTGTTCTGCTCCCTTGTTCCTGAGGGCAGGGTCCTATTGACTATCTCCTTGAAAAACTGACAGTTTACTTTCCTAAAATTCAATGTCCTGAATTTTGCCTAACCTGTATCCCTCAGGACTGCAAACTTCACCTTGTACTAGGGTAACCTTGGCTGGTTTACAAGTACCCATCAAACTGCTCTCTCATGCTCCCTTGTCAGCAACAGAAAGAAACAGAAAGAAACTAAGATGAGAGAGCTTATGGGTCAACATAAAGTCAGGGAGATCACTCATCAGTTACAGGAAAAAAATGTATCAATTTAGGGAATGTTAATTTAATTTATTACAAATTAAAAATAGAGTAAGATAGTGAGAAATAAGAACAAAACTAAAAACATCTTCTTCTTCACCCCGCTCTTCTTCCCAGGATCAACTTCACTTCTGACTCTTCGACATCATCACCACCCCTGAGCAGCGCAAGTGGGTGGGGAAAAGGGGTTGCAGTCAATTCATAATGCTTCATCTGCTCCTTTCTTCTCATGTTGTTCCTCTGCACCAGAGTGGAGTCCCTATCATGGGATAAAGTCCATCAGGAAATGCTCCCACAGATTACAGTTCTTGCCAGACAACATGCTCCTGCATGGGCTCTCCGTGGGGTGCAGGTTCCTTCCATTAACATCCATCATCTGTGGTGGGGGGATGTCCATGAGCTGCAGGGTGGATATCTGCTTTGGTGTGGCTCTTTCCACAGACTTCAAGGGGACAGCCTGCTTCACCATGCTGTTCTCCATTGATTGCAGAGGAATCTCTGCTCTGGCACCTGGAGCACCTCCTCCCTGCACATTTTTCTGACTCCTCTCTCACATAGCTGCAGCTCAGTATTTTTTACGCTTCCTTAAATACGTTATTACAGAGGTGCCAAAAGAGTTTCTGACTGACTCAGCTTTGGCCAGTGGCATGTCCATCTTGTAGATACCTACCAAAACCTTGCCATGTAATTCCAATACAATCCCCCTTGAACCTTGTTTTGGATCTGTTTGCCAGGAAGGTGTTTAATCCTTTTATGAATACATCTTTTTCATAGCTGTTTTTTCCCTCCACACTATTCTCTACAGTGTGTACCTGATATTCCTTAATTACTGTTTACAAAATTGCCTCCTTCGTATATCTGAAACTGATGTCCTTTAAATTTCACTGAGTGCCCTTTACTGAAACACTGTTCATGTTTAATTTAGCTGCTGCTTCCATGATATTGTAAATATTAGCCATATTCCCTCTCAGCCAGCTCTTGTCTATGAGTTCCAGCTTTTTTAAACCTTCCTCTTAAAGCATCTAATACATCTTGATCATATTTTATAGCTGTCCTTTATACCTCCTCTACCTCCATCACAAAGTTCTTAGGGTGGAGATAGTAAAACTAAATGCAGTTCTCAGGATTCTGTTGTTTAAGTTGGTAGCAAATAATGTTTTCTGTTTTCATCTTAATATGGTTCCTGTTTATTCTGAGCACCTCATTGCTTTTCTGGCTGCCACTGCATGCTGAAATGATTATTTCAGAAAATGGCTACTTGTACCTCCAGTATATCTTTCAATACTTTACAACCACTCAGAATTAAGCCTCCTTTGTCATCCCCTAAGGATGATACATGTCTGAAAAAGCAAAGTATGGTTAGAAATATGCTCATCTTTTAGATAGCCACTGCATGTAGATGTTGGAAAAAAACAAAACAAAAGAACATTTCTAGAAACTTTTGCTCTCTTATCTTCTATCTGATGCATTAACCAGAAAGCTGGAGTTCAAGATAAATATATCTCTCAAATGATAATGTGTCAAACAAATATCTTAAATAAGCATTCTGAGACTCTATGCTTACAAAAAAAAGCAGGATGAAATAGTAATGAAGAATTATATTTAAAAACATATGTACTTCTACTGGTCCTCTGATCACATGGAGACTTCCAAACTACTAAAACGTTGCTATCATGGTATATGTTACTTTAGTATAAAAAACTAGGGGGGGGGGGGGGGGGGGGCGAAAACAAAACAACAAAAACCCACCAAAAAAACCAGGTACACTGAGAATATAAAAGGTCTAGAAGAGTCCTTAGAGTTTTTGGTCCAAATGTAGACATCAATAGTGACAAGCTGATCTCCCTGACAATACAACATCTGCTTCAGAGTTTAAAACAATGTACATTTGGAAATAGCAATAAAGAAGGACATTTTGTAAACAGGAAAGGCAGTGCTATAAATATAATTCATACCTTTCACTAAAATCTTATAAATCAAACCCCAGACTGTTTTATCTGTATATAAATTCCTGAAAGCTTTTCTCTTTGTCCCCCATAGTAGTTGTCTTCCAATTTAAAATACCAGTGGTAACTAATTAGTCATTGTTATTTTTTCACATTCTGAAACATATATGTGAATTGTAATGGATTTAAATTATTACTTCCTGGTTTTATATTAGTGCAGGACTTACAAACCAATTGTATCAATTTCAGTAATCCTAATCTTTCAGCAAGTCAGGAGACTGTAAGAGAAAGTTAACTTTATTCTAGTTCTATTATGCTTGTTTATGGTGATATAAATTAAATCCATCACTGCATATGTCTAAGATTTTTATAAGAAAATACTACCATTAATTAATACCTTTTTGAGTTAATACAATGAAAATAATTTGCAGCAAACAAAAATGGTACAATCTCTCTTTAATTTCCACATATAAGCATATCTGCAGAATTATTATGCAGATTTTTCAAAGACTTTATCTGGATTTAATAAGATGCAAAACTAGTATTCAGTTAAATTATTAGTGGATGTATTTTTTCCCTTTGTGAAAAAACCCCACACACTATTAGAATGTTTTAGGAGACAGCGTATCCTAGCTCTTCAGACTAGAGAAACAAAAGGAACCTTCTGTAATATCACTGATAAACACTGTAATGACACATGTTTCAAACTATTCAACTGAATTAAATATGTTGACAGCTAGAGACATTTCAGCTGCTTTTGTTGCCAACAGACTGTTCTTAGCCTTTTTATGTTAAATGTATTTTAGTTATATAAATCTATACATAAGACAACATTTTTTTCTTTGCTTTAAATGGTTGGAGATCGTGAGATTGAACTGGAATACAAATTTAAGTGACTTAAAATGTAAGACCTCTACCCATAAAAGATAATTAAATAATTCAAGCAAGGTGTTTCACTTTAATTCCATGCAATATTGCTAGTTATCACTGATATAGCAGTTAGGAAATGTTATCTGCATGAGGATGATGGTGCTTGTCTCCTCATCTTCACAGACATCTTAACCACACCATCTCATCTTGGTCAGCTCTTAACTGACTAGGTCTACACTGGTTTAGTAGGTGCTTCAGAGAGGCCATAAGTATGGTATGTTCTGAATTACTCTGGTTTTCCATCTGAAAGATGAAGTGAACACAACTAAACAGAGTATTACAGACTCTTAAGGGAATACATACAGCAGCCATTTTTGAGGGTGTCTTTCAAGCTCACCGTATGGAGGTTGGTAAATCTGAAATTTATTGTAGCTTTGCAACTTTTTCAATACATTATTTAGAGAATATCACTGAATTAAATCAGGCATGAAAAGAAACTGGTTACTGCTACAAAGCTGAGACTGGTGGAGAAGGGGGGCACTTGAAGTAAAATGTTCTACAGCAACCGAGGGTAAATGGATCCAGTGATGAAGGGGTCATGAAGCTTCATCAACAGTCCCATGTGACCTATGAATGACTGTTAAGAATCAGGGTAAGCTGTGATAATTTGCCCATTTGTAATTCTCAGTCTTATTTTTCTCTTTTCTAAAAATAAATTTATGTGCTAGAAAAGCAATACACAAAAAACTCCCCTTCAAAGTTGCACACACTTTAGAAGTTTGTATTCAGAGTAACTCTGGTCTCCAGGGCCTTAATCACTTTCTAGTGCTTTCACATTAAATGTTCAGTTCTATTCAATATTTCTGTCTGTGCTTCAAAGATCTTTGTGAGACTGATAAATTAGCTAAGTAATTTTTTTTCTTCCTTTTTTTTGTAGTCTTCCATCCACTTGATAGCTACACCTCATCAAACTTCTAATCAAAGAGGACTGATATCCAGCAAGAATGGAAACAAGATTAAGGGTTTCACTAATCTGATGAGAATGTCCTCAAACATCATCATGTTCTCAACCACATAGTTTATTTCTTTGAATTTTGTTTTCCCTCAGTAAATTCTTTAACAGAAAGATATACAGTGAAATGGAACAGAGAAAAAGTCTGTCATAGTTTCTTCCTAATAAAAGGAATTACTTTGGTACTATGTTGGAAAGTGACAGAAAAAATCGGGAAGGTATCAAATTGTCAGTTTGAAATTTCAAATATTCAGGGTTGCTCAGCATAGTGGTGAGAAACGGCCTTAGATATTTGTAATCTTATTCTGAGTTTCTATTTGGGAAAAAAAGAAAAAAAGTAATGTTTCGCTGAAAAGCTTCATAACACAAGTAATTTCAGATTCTGTAAAGAGAGTCTGTGAGGTTTTGGTCCAAACGGAGATGATGTAAAAAACTGTTATTCTTGATAACTGTGTGTTATCACAATAGAATGTGGCAAAGACAAGGTAGCTGTAATATCTTATCTGATGTCAATGCATCCAAAACTTGAGAGCTGTAAGTGATATATCTCTAATCTAAATTTCAAAAAATAGTGAAATAAAATATTTTTTTATTTAAATTTGAGAGAGACTTTCTTCAGTTTTTTGCTATTCTTTGATTAACATCTTTATGACAGACTAATAAAGGAGAAAATAGTGCTTTGGGTATCTGAAGAAGGAAATTGTAATTTTTCAATAATCACTTATCCCTATTGAAGTCCAACCCATTCCTTCCCATCCCTTCCCCAGATTCACTCTCCTATGGCATGGATGAGCTTTATCCACACCAAAGAGAATTTGCTAGGATAGAAAGAAAAACAGTACACAAAACATTTAAAATTTAATCTTTATTGTTTACATGACCATACTGTGTTCTATAACTAAGTGCATTAGCTATGCTTTCTATTCATAGACAGAATATTAATATCCCTTTTAGTGTTTTTTTATTATGAGCCTAACATATTTTCTGGACTGATGCTTCAAAACAGCTTGTCTTCCAGATTGTTAATCACCAATGAAGTTAAATGTGACATATTTCACCAATTTACTCACAATCTTTCTTGAGTTTCTTTTTAAAATTCTAAAATAGAAGAAGGTTTTGATTTCAGATGGTATTTTACAGACACTTTATTAAATTTATTTTACTTGACTTTTCAATATGAGTTCACTTCCTCATTAGTTAATCAGATTAACTCCAAAATTGACCCTTAATATAAATAATTCTACAGTAATAGTCCTTTAAGGCTTCTCTCAAACAGCCAAACTAAGATGCCTTTTTTAATTACAGACTTCAACTTCTCTTATTTGGGTCAGCCAGCAGGAAACAGACAGCTAATCCCTTTTTATTTCTAAATGTGTATGAAAACCTGAGATACCTGAGGACTGCATTACACTTCTAAATCCATTTTGAAATATTTCTGAAGCAAGAAACCAGTTATTTCTCCAGACAGTTTGGTAACAAAATTATGTTTCATCGCATTCTATTATTAAAAACAAACAAACAAACAAACAAAACAAAACAAAACAAAACAAAACAAAACAAACCTTCAATAAAAAATAATAATAAATTTTAAAAGTAATTTAAATATATCTAAATAACAAGTTCAGCTGCCCTGAACATAAATCTTATATACCTTGTAATGCTTATTTAATTAGTTTCCTGAGCATGACTGGTTTATAAGGTATAGCTTCATCCTTGATGGTTGCTC
>NW_010241681.1:0-16395 GCF_000690775.1 Eurypyga helias
AGAAGGGGCGAGACACCCCCGGTGTGGGCCCTGCGGGGCCAGCACCTCCGAGAAAGGGAGTTTTGGTAATGGAGAGGGGGGAGAAGCAACAGAGAGAGGAGAAAGACCATGGGAATGAGGCCTTGGAGCATGGTGGACAGTTCTTGAGGCGGGGATAAGCTGGGGTGGACGGCTTGGGGGCAAATCCGTCAAAAAAGGGAAAATACAACCCCCAAAAATAGCTGAGGGAGTGAAAAGAGACACCGAGGGAGCAGGGAGAGCGACACGCCTGTCCCCTGGCCAGCCTGGAAGGGTGGAGGTTTTCATTGAGGAATAGGAGTAAACGGCAAATTACGGTAGCGTTGCGCCGAGAAGTTAACAGATTTGGGCCATATTTTTTTTTTACGCGCTGGTCTGAAGTTGGGTTTAGACCGCAGAGGCGTGGAAGGAGGAAGTGCCGATGGTGGGACATCCCCGGCAGCTCGGGCCTGGGCCAGCCCTGCCTGCCCAGCCGCTCCTGCTGACACGTTTCTGGGCAAGAAACGGCTAGAAATGGTCAGTGGGGAAGCAGACCGGGAGTTAAAAATACCAGCAAAGTAGAAAATTCTGCTGCCTTGGAGAGGTGGAGAAAGCCCAGGGGGAACAGGCTGCCCTTGCAGTGTAGAACAAGCCATCCCCTCGGTTTCGGCTTTCCCTGGAACTGACAGAAATTCAGGGGATGAGGAGCCAGAGAAACGGAGATTGTCCGTTTATGAAGCTATCCGTTGTTCGGATTTGGGACAATTAAATGAACTTGGAGATAATGAGCAGATAATGCTTGCACTGGGACTGTGTTGACAAGCAGTTAGCATCCAGAAATGGTTATTACGATGCCCAATAAATTACATCGTACAGGTTACATCAATAAAACGTGTTTTTGTCTTCCCACCCATTCATTTAAATGCAGATTTAGGGTTTTCTACAAGGAATAAAGAACAGGTAAAAGCACAGATTTTAAAGTACAGCTAATCTGCCCTTTTTTTCTTTTTAAGCAATAAGTATTTTTACACACCACATTAAGTTTTGGAAGGTACCGATTCACATTTAAAAACGCAAAATAAATGCATGCAATCTTACCTTAATACTCATTTACGTTCCGCACATTATGAAACACGGTTCCAAGAATTCTAGGTATTCTTCTGCAAACTCCCTTAATCTAAGGCATTTTTGAAAGATGTGTTTAAAATAGCTCTCAAAACCGTCTTCTGGTGCTTTTCTGAATGATGCAATGAATCTGCAGCTAACAGGAAACACTTCTTCCCATACAAGGGGAATAGAATAGCAGAAGTTGGACTGCTCACAGATACTACGAAATCTGTGTTACCAGGTAGAGGAATGTTGCAGAAATCCTCGGTATTAGAGGCAAAAACGTCTCTCGAAGCATGACATCCTAATGCGCATCCGGGATTATACCTGCAAATTTATTTTGCTTTATTGCTCTCTGAATGTTCTACCACAAACTGTCTTGCACTGGGGGACCCCTCCTACCACCGAAATCCAGTAAAAATCAGAGGGGGTGTGTGGGAGGCCCTCAGCCTGCAGAGGAGAGCGGTACAGCCCCCCGAACGCTACCTGCGCTGGGTTTTCTGTAGTTCGAGAGGACTCGTATGGCAAAGCTGTTTATTTCTAAGACATGGAGATGAACATCTGTTTATAAACACACACTCTGCTGCTTAATTACAGCTGGGTTTGCAGGGTAGTGGGTAGGACATTCCTCTGATGAATAATTCCGTATCTTCATTTCATCTTTTATCCAAAGGGACCCCGTTTCAGCTTGCTGTACAGATTTGTTCACGAGCATCAGCCGGGGACACCGTGCAACGGTGCAAAACAGCGAGCAGAGGACATCTCCCCGGGAATACGGAGGCAGGCCGGAGCGGAATACATGCAGAAGTGGGATCTGACCAGGGCAGAACGATTCGCGTTTTTACTCTCCTGAAGGACGTTTTTCACTTGTTGCTAAGCGCAGCAGCGTTCACTGCAAGGCCGTCGTCGGTAAACGCGGGATCTGCCGGGGTAACACGGGTCGTGTTCACATACGACGTTCGATTTGGTCATTGTCTGCTGCAATAATACACATGAATTCTCTAAGATTTGTTCCCTTTTAAGAGTTTTGTACTGAACTGCGCAGACAAAAACCCTCAGATATTTTCTGCTTCTGGTATATACAGCTGGGAAATGAATATTACCGATTCTGACTTTTTTTAGCTGCTGAAACACGAGCGCAAAGCCTGCCGAATTGCGCACAGCAGCGACAGCAGAATAACCGCTGCGTGCTGCTCGCCTGGCCGTGGCCAAATCCCTCCGACCTCATGAGAGTTATCCTACGCGACCGAACAACCCCAACACGCTGCCTCCCTTTGCTCTCCTTCCAGCAGTAATGGCCCCTGGGGCACTCCTACGCTGTAAAAATTAATATAAAAACGGGTGAGCTGGCATGTTTTGGCTAACATTTTACAGCGGTATCATGCTACCCTGTGCACAACAACTTGAAATGCATTATATGATGATGGTCAGAGGTACATAAACCCCATCTTTGCTGGTTTATAAAAATGTGTGAAATAAGCCAGGCTTCAAAGGACTTGTGGTTTTTGTTCCCCGTCAACGAAATGTCTAGAAGGTGGTGAGGTTGGCTGGCTGAAAGTCTGCCTCTTGCGTTATGCTGCTGATTGGTTTGTCCCCTAAAAATCTATGAATTTCTTAAACATCCAGCATTACCAACTCTTCTTGGAAGATAAACAACCTTCAAAATATTGTAATTACTGAGTACGAGTTCCTATTTCTTGGGTTTGACCCGTTTTATTCCATATTCACATTTAAAACACGTACACACTGAGGGTGAGGGGCAAACGAAGGCGTTGTTGGGTTTCAGAAGCCAGTGCACTGTTGTGACAAAGTGTCACCAGAATCCCCTGGTAATAAGTTTCCCAACCCTGCTATCGAGCTATCGTGACCCTGATCAGAGAGCATACCTCATCCTCCCCCAAGTACCGCCGGCAGTAGCACAGCCGCTGTCCCTTACCACACGAACCCCGCTGCTCCCCGGAAGAAAAATACAAAGAAAATTCTTACTGCAACCTCAGCACACGTGGTTCCTCTTATCCTGCCTCAGTCCAGCACAGGATTTCTCCATCCTGCTAGAAAGGGTCAACATAGGAAAGAAGTTTTGTTTGGGGTAAGACGACCATGTCTTCCACACAGTGCAGGCATCGCACGATCATTTTCTACTAACCTGAGCAGAATGGTAATTTGATAAAATTTGCATATGATTTCTTGAAAATTAGAGGTTTGTTTATTTGTTTTCCCAAGAATTCCACTAGATCTCTTCTAAATGCAGTAGTTACGCACTCTAACAACCAAGAAGTTTTGTTTGGGGTAAGACGACCATGTCTTCCACACAGTGCAGGCATCGCACGATCATTTTCTACTAACCTGAGCAGAATGGTAATTTGATAAAATTTGCATATGATTTCTTGAAAATTAGAGGTTTGTTTATTTGTTTTCCCAAGAATTCCACTAGATCTCTTCTAAATGCAGTAGTTACGCACTCTAACAACCATCATGAAAGCACTGTAGCTGTTTTACAGATGAATAGGTGATTAACTAAAGACTTCCAATACAGGACTTTTATGTCCATCTCAGAGTGCCTACAAAGAGGAAGAGTATTAATATTCTCTGTAAAGGATAATTTATATTTGGACAACAGAGGGAAGAATTATTTCCATGAGCTAAGAAATTTGAAAGCAGGGTCAAGACGAGGACTGCAGTACCGTTTCAGCTACCGCACTGTACTGATGACGACAGTTTGGGCTGTGGCCTAATTTTGAAAGAGAATTTCAGCAAGTAGGACTGAAGGTCTAGTGGATGTCCAGCTTACCCAGTAGATCTGGGAGCCACAGGAGGAGTGGTATGGATTGCCACACAACAGATTCAGAAAATATATAAATGACTGCACATTCCTATGCCTCCGTGTAATAATGCAAAGATAATGAGCCTCAACCTTAACAAATGCTAAATATAGACATTAAAATATACATCTAAGTGGAGAACATTATTAACTCGTTAAAATGTAGTTATGACTCTCAGAGAGAAGATGAGGCAATTCATGGAAACCGATAACCGACTTCAGCTCTGCGTTCAGCGTTCCCAGCCAAACGTCACAAAGGAACATCTGAAGCACATAGGGGAACTCTCGTGGCTGCCAGATGCAGACATAAATCTGTCTGTCTGGGGGTTAGCACGGACAATACCGACAACCCGAAGATAAGCAGATCATGCAGTGTATGACTTTGAAGTGAGCATGCCTAACGTAATCCGCAGGAAGCATCTAGGTACAAAAACGGTCGGGAGTCACACTGGGAAAAAGATTAACCCCCTCTAGACTCAAGGAAGCAAATAACTGTAAAACGGTCGCATACAACTAAGTTTACAATATGGGGAATGTCTTTGGTTATGAACTGCTGACAGGCCCAGGAAGAACAGAACTGACACATGGGTCCCCGTTGGCGAGCACCTCTAGGCCACTGTGGGTCTGTACTAAATCACTCGTAGTGCTAGAAGCAGGCTAGAGAAAAAACAGCTGAACTTTTTCCAGATAAAGTGCTCGTGAAATAGCACAGCAACAACTTTCTCTGTAGCCTTCAAGAGATTAGTGCATGAAACGGTTTTGGCAATCAATGGGGATCAGGCTGACTTGATTGGATCTACTTTACCTTGGTAGGACAGGGAAGTTTGCAAGCTAAGGGGTTGATTTACCAGTATTTCACTCAGAGCACTGCAATGGACACAAATGGTGTCTTTGATCTCTGAAGCAATTCATAAAGATAAGCTAAAGGAAAAGAACAGATGCCAAAGAACAAGAGCTACATAACAAAGACAATGGGGAATGGAAGGAATTCAGCTGAACAAAGGACGTGGTAGCACCAGTGACCAAAAGTCACGTCAATGAAACAAAATCATACCAAATAAATATTTGCAGAGATATCAGGAATTGGAAGGTGATTGTTCGGAATTATATAGAACAAAGAATAAATACTATATTTGGAATAAATATCTATAGTATTTATTTTGGAATAAATACTATATGACGTCCATGAATAACAAATCATCAAGTCCTTAAGCACACTTGGAAGTACTTCCAAAAATAAGGGTTGCATTGCCTTTTCCCATGGAAAGCTAATTCTATAGCTCTGCATCAAAGGCAGCTCACGTAAAGCCATAATCGTACAGGAAGAACTCTTCCTCCCTTTGCAATCTGCTGTCTCTCTACAGAGACGCAGCGACACGCCCAGTGTCCAATGCCCTTTGCAAACACAAATCTTTTAAGGTCTTGGTTATCTTGTAACGAGGTCACTTTTGTTTCCTATCAGCTTGTGCATAATTCTGTCTAATTCCTGAGTATACATCAAAGTCGTTCAGGCAGTGACTGCAGCCTGTCAATAGTTTTCCAGCTAAGCCAGAATGGAAACCCAATGTTCCCCAGCTGCCGTTTCCACAGGCAGAGGAGCACGCTTCCTTACCAGGCTGCCATGAGCAGCATCCCCATGGCTGCAAATTTAGGTGTTGGAGGGAACTCCAGGCCCAACCTAAGTATGCTTTTGCTATTAACTTTTTAGCAGGTCATAGATGGAGGCAGAGGGCCTGTGCCATGCCCTCCTTCATCCTCTTTGGGTTAAGAACTCTGTGTTTTTTTCTAATTTCTTTGTGGCTTTTCCTGTGTTCGTCCCTCTTCTGTTCTGCTCTACTGATACACCTTACACTCGATTTCCCACCAAGTCCTTCACTTCTACTTGAGCCACTGTGTTCTTCCACCGTGCCATTCTCCTTCCTTTTTACGTGTATTCATGTGCTGCATCTTGAATCCCTTTATTCCTTCCCTTTCTCTCCCAGAGTTTTCATTCTCCAGGTAGCACTTAGAGAACAGATTATGTCTCCTCTTCCTTCTCCCAGAGCTGGAGTCTAACATATGCTTCTCGAACCACCTTCCCTGCCTTTAACGAGGATGTCTTGGGGCACTGAGCTCTGCCAGCCTCTCCAGGCGTGCATTAGCTACCTGAGCTGGGATTAGGTTGAGGCTAAGCAAACCTGCTAATTAAGAAGGGTGAAGAGTAAAAGGCTGGGCATTGCCAGTTGCAATGTGGTGGTGTTTAACATTCAGTGCAGAGAAGTGTGGAACTGCAGCCAGGGCAGGTGAAGTCAGTTGGCCCTTCTGTTGTGGTTTAACCCCAGCCAGCAATCAATATTCTCAGCACAACCAAAACACAGCCTCGTACAGCTACTGTGAGGAAATTTAACTCTATCCCAACTAAAACCAGCACACCCTTCTCAGGGTCATGCCCCAGTAGAACAAAATCTTAAAAGAGATAAGAGTACAGGGGAAAACTGTGTGTAACAATACAGTAAAACAGAACTCGGGGCAAACAGCTGAATAAAACACACCTCCATGCTTCATCATAAATTGGGGAAAACAGAAGCCTGTATCCAACTGACAAAGCCCCACAGGGGGTTAAATTTCTTTCTGGCACAACGTGCTATCAACTCCTTCTTGTTCCATCAGCGCAGAGTTTGGCCCTTGGTGGTTATTGAAGCCATAAGAACAATCTTGAGCGCTGAATCTCCTCGTCTCTGGGTCTGTATTGACAAAACATTGAGGGCTGCTTACTTCTGCAGCTGTTTTGTATCAAAAAAGAATCACAACTGGAAATTAATTCGAGGAGGTTACTGTCCTGTTGAGCCTTTCTGAGTGCTGGGACATAGACTGGTAATAATTGGCTGAGTTCCAACATGCTGTGACAGACAGACAATGGAAATGCACTGGTCAAATGGGAGGAGAGTTAATCGGGTTAATCGAGGAGGAGCACTTTGAGACAGACATTGGGGTGAAGTCATATGTGAGTGCACACAAATAACTTTGTTGTTCTTAAGTTCTGCAGAAACATCTGGCAACAACATGCAAGGAAGAGGAAACTTTTGTTTTATGCATCAAGACCTCTCTGTGAAGAAAAGACAACTTTAGCTAATTACAGGATGCCTGCAAGAAAAGAACCACCTTTGATTTCCCCAGTATTTTTTCCTGCAACACAATGCCTAATAAAAACCAGTAGCCAGGGACACAGATGCTAACGCAGCCTGGGCGATGTGGCATGGGTCAGGAAGGTTGCGCAGGCTCCTCGTGGTACAGAACTCCCCCTGCTGCTCTGCACAGCAGTGAGCAGAGCCTTTGCACCCCCTGCGTGCTGGTGACCCCACACGGCACAAACACTGTCCCAGGGCAGGGAATGCAGAGCCAGGAGCGTTGCCTTGCTGCTGCTGGAGCCATGGGGCAGCAGGTACCTTGCTCTGCAGCATCAGTGCGTGTCTGGTACCTGTGTGGGGCAGAGATGTCGGGGTGGGAACTCCCTCTGCTGCCATGGAGTCTCCTGGGGTCAACTGTGTTTTCATACAGGTAGAAAGTACCTCAATGGGCAAATCTTACTGCGGGATGGAGGCCTGGCATTGCTTACCAGTTTTTGGGAGAGGTCCATGAATTGCCATGGTGAAGAACTAGTCAATGGAAGGGGTAAAAAATAGGATTTGATGTTCCGTGGTTGTCTCTGGGCTCGGTTGGCTCTGGAATGCTTTGTTGGTACTGATGCCATAAAGGGGCAAATCAACACATGCCAAGGCAGCTGCGGTACCAACATGCTGGGAAACTGCAGGAACGGAGGCATTACCCCGGAATTCTGACATGGCAGATGCATTTCAGGAGGGCACACCACAGCAAACTTACACCTACTTTGTTTTAATGCAAGTTCTGTTTTCCTACGTTAGTGACTTCAAATCACGTTCTCTAAATTTAAGGCTCGTCAGCAATAAAGCAGAATAATACACAACTGGGTTCACTAATGAAAAGAAATTCAGGATGTGAGACCATGCAAGTTCTAAGCCCAGACTCATGGGTAAAATATGTAAGGAAAGGTACAAGCAAAAGAGAAATATCACCACTAAAACGTGTTTTATGAAATGCCGTACCTTTTAAAACATCTGTCTTTACTGCAAAAGATATGACACCTCCTTAAATTGAAAACATAATTCCAAACTCTGCCACATTCGGTACCGCAGATGGATCCTAATTTAGAGTCTGAGCCAAACCCGGAAGCCAAAGGGAAGAATTCCTTGAGCTGCAGTAAGTGCTACGTATGAAGAGAGGATTTAAAAATCTTTCCTTAAATATCCCACACCTGAAACAGAAGAATTCAAGGGGAGTTAAGGAAGGAGGCGGGATGTGAAAATCAAGTTTTCTCAAAACAAGAAAAGAACATGGTATAAGGAATTTGATGCATAGTCTCAATCTTTTAAGTTCTTATGGGAAAAAGTGTTTGTGGACAGTTGTCCTTTCGCTTTGTGTTCCATCTTACCTGCTCCCTGTGTTTTATTGTTGCAGTATGTACATGAATATAACTTTTAGAGGACTTTGTTTTAAACTGTGATTGTTGTTGGGAGATCCAATAAAAACCCAAAGGCTTAAAAAGGTTTTCCTCCTGATTGGCACCAGTGCGACATCAGAGAAAGCGGTGCTGGAATCGCAGTGCCAGCAAGAAAGTCAAAGAGAATCATGTTGTTTCATACTTACCAGTAAGATAAGTTTAAAGACAACCTAAACATTATGGTAATGCAAAAACCCTTCAAAATAGGTCCTTTTTTTGCCACCTGAGGATTTCTGCCAGGCCATGAACACTGCGACCCAGTGGATCCTGAAGACTTCAGCTTCTTGGACAGAAACTTCCACTTCAAATGTTGTAAGGGAGTGCCTCTCCTACTTTTTGTTCAGAAATAGCCTGAAACCAGCATCCTTTGTTTCATCTTCCTCTCCAAACGCGTGACAGTGGCTGCGTGGTGCAAGGAGAACGCCCTGGCCGGCAACCCGCAGCTCCCGATGCTGTGCCCTGCCGCAGCCTGGCTGCCGGGGTTTTCTCAGGGGATGGGGGAATGCTGGCACCCTTGCAGGGCCCTCCCCCACCTAGCCAGGTACCCCAGCACCCTGTCACCTAGACGGACATTATGTCACGCAACATGTCACGGAGAGTACGTGATCACACACTGCCACCCCTTTTCTCCTCTGAGGCCTCCCCCTTTGCAGACTCTCATCCCTTCTTTTGCTTTAATTGTACCCCTTGAGCTTTTCCATACCTTCGGTAGCCCTAGAACACCCTTGCCGAGACGCTGACCAGAAGTACACACAATGCACAAGACATGGCAACACAATGGTGTTCTCTGTGTTGTTCTCTTCCTTCCCTCGTAATTCCTATCATTCCAGCTGATTTTTCTGACAGCCAGCAGTGACTTTATGTTTCCACAGAACTACATATCTCCAGCAACTCTTTCTTTGGCGGTAACACCTAATTTACAACTTGTCATGGCACACATTCATCTATTTTTCTGTGTGCGTTTTGCTCCTCCCCGTGCGTATTATAAAGCGCTGGCAGTAAACCCAGCCTGGCATTTTATCACCTGGTCACTCAGCATGGTGACATACTTCTGCAACTCTCTACACTTACGTTTTGCTTTTATTACTTTGAATACTTTCTTTTCAGCAGCCAGCTTTGTCACTTCTTGCCACCTTTCCCTGTCCTTTATGAATATTTGAATGGCGCAGGTCCCTGTGGGACCCCACTAATATTCTTTTCTGTGATATGATCTATTTCTTCCATATTTCAATCACTTTCTGACCCTTTAAAGAGTCTTCTCACTTTCCTTGGATAGCTCAGTTCATCGTACATGAATGCTGTCTGGAAGTAGCAAGAGGTAGAGAAATGAAGTGACTTCATTAACTGAACAGCCAAGACAGACGATGGGCCCAGTTCTGCTCTACGGAGCGTCAGTGTGAAGCTGGAGTCGCTTCGAGGAAATCACCAGATTCATGCTGAGACGAACAAGAACCTGACTTACCCCTGCAGACAAACAACAGCAATTCTCAGCTCCTGGCTAATTAGGAAAAATCGGGTGTTTTGCCCAAGCACAGACCTGCTCGCAGGACTCCAGCCCCTGAATTTGCAAACTTGTACACAGGCGTGCGAGAGGGAGGCTGGTTGGGTTAGACACACTGCTAAAGCTGTAGGCTCGGACTCTCCTGGGTCAATGCAAAGCTTTCCAAAAAGAATGTTTCTCTTACAAAACAAGTTCTGTTTCTTTCAGGTACAGCGTGAAGCTGCTCGTTAATTTGCGGGTAACATTAAGCCTTGCTACATCCTTTGCCTACGAGGGATGATCTGACGCCAACCAAACATCACCATCACTTGGGATTTTGCCGTGTATTAGTTTGCAGCCCTGCAACGTCACCTGCATCCCTGGGCACGCTCTCTTCAAAGTATTCCGAGTGCTTGCAGCATGCATTCAGCTCATATGGGAAGGCCAAGGGAAATGTTAACTGCCTTATGGTTCTGATCAGGGCCATTTGGGATGTGACAAATTTCTGGAGTGCAAAGTAAAACAAGCCAGCGAGCGAGTAACAACAGAGGGGAAAAAAACCCCAAACCAGAAAATCAAAATGGATACAGTCGGTCATGTTCCCAAAATGGGAGCTTCCAGGGGACAGCAGGATCAAAGCATGGCCGGACTACCACACTGTTTTCTTAAACCTAAACACACGCGGCTCCTCCAGCACGCTCTTATTTTTCCAAGGCCAGGCTGGATGAGGCTTGGAGCAACCTGGTCTACGGAAGGTGTCCCTGCCCATGGCAGGGGGTGGGACTGGGTGGGCTTTAAGGTCCTTTCCAACCCAAACGACCCTGTGATTATTATTCTGTGATAATTAGACACAGACAGTGCGTGTGTGTGCAGGAGCAGCCGTGGCTTTGCCTGCAGCTGTGTGAGCCTCCGGGACCCTGCAGGGACGGTGCAGCTGGTCGCAGGGTGCTTGGGCAGCACGAATTCTGCCGCAGCATTGACACCTTTCTCCTCCAGACCACGTCACTGGGGAGCAGCTGGTGTCACACCAGACAAAGGGCTGCAGAGAAGTGGAAAGGGGAAACGAGCAGTCTGAGAGGATGCTACCAAGTGACTGAGAAATCCCTTCTCTCCCAAAGCATTCCTTTTGGGAATGTGAAGGGGGTGGGAACAGCGGGCAGCTGAGCATGCCTGCCTGCTGCAGCGAGGGTACCACAGCCAGTCCTCAAGAGTTAACATTTCCGATAACATTCCCAGTAAGTCATAAAAAGAGCCGCCTTAGAGCGGAACGGCGAGGAAGCGCTGGAGTAGACACACGGCAAATTGCCTGGGCAAGGGACAGGAACGAGGAGTTATATTGACTGGAAAAGCAATTTGCTGTCAGTGTCTTCTCAGTGTGTTGTATACCCTTGGCATGTCATAAACAGTTAATAACAACTGGTCCAGAGAACAGTAACACAAATCAATGTGCAAATTCAATTAGGAAGGGAAAATAAAAATATGACATGAAGTACTAAGGTAAGCTGATACATTTTAGCTTTGGACTCAGAATTTGTTTGGTTTAGATGAGAAGTTCTAATCAGATTTAAAGGAGGCTTCAAAAAATTAATAACAGATGTGAATGAAAGAGATAACGATTTTCATTCCTGATTATGTGAACAAGGTTATAGATAGAGGGAGGGAGTTTAATGAAAATAATTTGGCTGGTGTGCTTATAGCCCTTCTGAGGAGGATTAACAGTTTAGAGTTTTGTCTTATTTAGCAAGATGAGTGATCAATCCTCAATTGATCTAAACACAGATACAAAAGTGGACAGCCTGAATTTCCGACTGCTTTCCTTAAAATACAATAAGTATCTGAATGATGTGATTTCATTCTGTTGAAGGACAAAATACCTTCTCTAGAGGAGAGCACGGTCAGGGTTATCCCTCACTATGGAGAATGCTGAATTTTCAAACCAGTGCATGAAGTCCCGCATGTTTCTTCGATGGCCAGTAAAGCAACTCGCTGCCACGTAAAAGGCAAAAGAAAGTCCAAAAGTATGGGCCAGATCCTTACACAGGGTTAGTCATTGCATTTTCAGAGAATTTTCATTGCATTTTAAGAGAAGCTGCGGATGCCCCATCCCTGGGAGTGTCCAAGGCCAGGCTGGATGAGGCTTGGAGCAACCTGGTCTAGTGGAAGGTGTCCCTGCCCATGGCAGGGTGTGGGGCTGGGTGGGCTTTAAGGTCCCTTCAACCCAAACCCTTCTGGGATTCTCTGATTTTCCTGACATGAAACTGCACACATTGAGCACATGAAGTTTTCAGCTCAGGGAGCGCAAGCACACATGGCATCAGGACCTACTCTCTGCCACCAAAGCTTTTGTGTTGAAAATAACTGTTAATATTCCATGAGAGGAAAATGAAGGAAATCAGATATAAACCCACGTACAGCGGAGTGCACAAAAACTTCAGGGTATCTGGGAAATGTCACTGTGGAATGGAAGCCTAACGAGAACTGAATTTCTGATATTATTCCATTCTGCACATAGAAGAGCAGCATTTGTGGATTGACGCATTTTACTAATAAGCCCAACTCATAGAGGGGCCAGTTGGGGTCACTGGGGAGACATCATCACATATTCCCTGGCATTCCTCCCAAATCCAGAAGAACAAAAAAGTGATGTCAAAAAAATCTTCATCACCCCATGGAATGGCTGATGAATCGCCACGAAGGAGATGGATTGGTGAAGTTCAGAGAACGATGTTGTGGTGTCTGAACATCTATGGAGTCCTGAGCGAGCATCACCAGGTTATTGTGGTTTAAATAATCAACTTGGAATGGGACCACTACTCATCCTCTCGTGAGACACAGGCACACGCGTCTGTCAGGGCCTTGTGCCCCTCTGTAGCTCCAACAGCTCCGTGTCAAGAAGCGCAGCCCTGCGCGAGAGCAAACAAGCCTGACCCCTGCATTTTCAGACAACTTATTTTACCAGCTGAAGTTTTCAGGTGTTCTATAGCTTTTTGAATGCTCAAGACTACAGGAGAAATCGTGGTAAATAATTCAACGCCCTCTTCAGAGCACAGTCAAGACAGTAGACTGAGGGGCAGTGATTTTTAACCTTCCCTTCCCCTACCATTTCACATTTCCTCAGTTGCATTTAGGATCCTTAAGCGTCAGAGCAAAAAGAGAATACAGAGACAAATATGTTGTTTGTTTTCCCAGTGCCAGATGGATGGATTCAATTTTCAGATTCCTTAAACTGCCAACACTGAGATGATGTAAAAAAAAACCAAAAACAAACCCCAAACAAAAAAAGCCCACAAAAAAAGAAGAAAAACCCTCATTTGTTTTAAAGATCTGTCATCGTTTCTATAAAGCGCACAGGAATTTTTTGGCATTTGTAGCAAAACTGATGTCACACGTACCTGGAGCTGTTACTGCTGAAATGAAAGGAGCCGCGCAAGGGCTGACTGTCACTGGGAAGGAGCGTGCGTAAGAACGCCGAAGTTCGCTCGCAGAGTAACTGTGCCGCTGGTTTGGCTGGGTGAGGGGAGGAGTTCATTGCAATGGGAAACCCGATGGTCCGGTCTGAAGGGACCAGCACGTTGGTATATCCCGAGGTGGAATCCTTGCACAACACATCAGCCCAGGGCCCTCAGCTCTCGGCGTTGCCTTCACGCCAGTCCCCGGAGCAGCAGCGTGTCTGTGGGGCAGGGCTAGGCACTGCTAGTGGAAGTTTGCCCTGTTTCTTGCTGTTTGTTGAGAAACGGAGATAACCAGGTACAAACCAGATGGATTTCTTAAACATCAAGAAGTCAATTTAGAGGGAAAACGAGTACCAATAAAAGATGTCAAAACCCAGTTTTCAGTCCAGTTTTGAAGAACCAGGCTACTTTAGTCTTTCCAAACTGAAGGCGAACATGTTTCTCATTCTTTCCCTTGCTGTTCAGTCCCAACATCAATTTTCCATTCTGCCTTTAGTCGTAGCTCACAGGGATTTAAACAAAGAGGTTTTTTACTCACTGAGTGATTTTTTGCAATGGAGAATTTGTGAAAATCAAACGAGATGGAGCAAACCCTGTCAGCTTCCTCTGGCCCACATCTGTTCGAACTGTGTTTCCTTAAAGGAAATGGACTCGTTCTGCTCAGAGACCTTTTATTCCTCCTGGGTGTACATGCCACAGAAAGGTAATTAATATGTAATCACTGGCTAATTAGTTATGTATTTTTATGTTTTGTATGTATGAATCATGCCCAAACTCCCATGACATCTCTATCCGCTAGTGCTGGCATGTTTTCTGTGTTCCTGTGCTTTAGATGCTTTATTTTATGTATTTTTGAAGTACTACGCCGTGTGTTTCAGACAATAGTGCTTATTGATCTGTGCAGCTCTTCCAGCTGAAGAAGGGGAAAAGAGGGGACCAAAGGCAGGACAGATATTTTGTGGTTGGTACCTGGTGATCCTGCCGCCTAAGCGTTGTTTAAACACCTTCAAATAGACTTTCTCAACAAGCAGGATCCCTTATTGCCTTTTAAATGAGATGGTGACACAGAGTAACCTACCCCAGCCTAATTCCCTCTTTTTTTCAGCATAATTTTGTTCTTCTTAATTGCAAACACTCTGGGTAAATATTTTTTTTACTCTGCCAAGAGGGAGTAAACCCAGAGATTTAGTAAAGCACCTAGCTGGAAAACACAGGGCCTTGCAGCCTGCAAAAAAGGAAAATTCACCCTCTTTCTGCCTAGATCACAAGCTTTTATAAAATAGTGTCCAGGTGGTTTTGCTTTGTTTGGTTTTTTTTTGTTTGTTTGGTTTTTTAAAGAAGGACCTTGCAGCTACAGATCCAGAGGTGAAACACATCCCACCCTTGGCTGTCCGCAACGTACGTGGGCTGCACGGCAGCACCCTGGGCTGCCCACACACCCTCCTGCCAGGGACTCGGCCCTATGATCCTCTGTCTGCCCATGGGGTGAGGGTAGCTGTGCCCTCACCCCCCGTCCCATCTCCAGGCAGGAGGCTCTGCTCAGCTGCTGAACATCCTCAGGGAGCAGAAGGAAAGGGCATGGCAGACTTCTTTCCAGTGTGAATGCTGTATCCAATAAAGTACTTTGTAACCCGCAGTGCAGTTTAGAAAGAAGTTCTCACTAACAGTCTACTAAAGTCTTGTGTGAATCACTAAACTATCACAACAATCTGGAATAATTGGCAGTTTTCCACTCAAGAAACCAATTTTGCTTCGCTTGTGTCTGCTGGGCCTGAAAAGCGCTAGTTTTGTACAACATCCAGAATTCCAGGAAAACCTGCAGTTCCCATTACACAGCCTTTTCTCCATTTCCAGAAACAATGTGCCACTAGCACGATAAGAGTCTTTTTAACGATTCCACTGGGTTGTCACCTTTGCCTTCTAACTGGGCAACGTGTGTCACAGCTGAGACATTTGCCCCTCCCTTTATAATGAAGCTCTTTAATGAGGTTAAACGCTTCCTTTTGACCTCGCAGACCTCAACCCGTTCCTCTCCAAATCCCCCGCACGCTGGGCTGGCATCCCTGGCAAAACCCATGGCATCACTCAAACAGGGGAAAAAAGGCTTAAAGAGACCGAATCCAGCTTGGAAGTGTCTGCTTCCCCGAACGGGACAGGGACGAGGGCAAAGGCACTACCTCCTTCTATGAGGACATCATAAACCACACAGCTAATTACATAGGGATTAATGCCCTTGATGGGTGTGGTTTAGAGAGGCAGTTTGTAAGGAGCAGCGATCCAGTAAACAATTTATATTGGATTGCTGGTCCGGGTGCTTCAGCCAACTTAGGTGAGCAGCCCCATCACCCCCTGCCATCCCGACTGTCCCTAATTTCCAGTGTCCCTGCCCAGACGCGTGGCCTGTCCTCGCTGAGCGCCCATTGATCCTCCTGCAGGTTCTGAACCCCTATCACCGGCTGCTGGGGGGGGGCCCGAGACTCCCCTGGGGCTGGTCACCCTGGCCCAGTGCTCACAGGTTCTTTTGGGCTCAGCTTTCCCCTCCCACAGCCAAGGGCAGGGCAGGCAGCTCCTGCCTGTGTTCCACACCACCCTGCCAGCACTCCCCACCATCAGCTGGATCCAGCTTTTCTCCTTTCTCCAGACTTTTTCCTCTGTCTAGAAAAAACACACATCCTGAGCATGCAGGGTTGCAGGATTGGGCCCTTTTCAACATGGGTGATGTCAAACAAAGGAAGGAGAACTGAAACTCCTCTTCCCCAGCTTTCAGGGCAGTATTTCTCCGCAGAAAAAAGTTAATTGGCCAAAGTGACCTTTTGGACAACGTGTGAACTACTTGGGGAAGGAGCAACTGGAAGCAACGCACACATCTGTGCCTTTACACCCGTCAGGTGATGCTGCGGTGCGGCACCCGCGGAGAGTGACCCAGCTGGCACAGGGGACCCGACACCCCATGGTCACCCCTCAGGCATCCTGGCTCCTC
>NW_010241681.1:16434-24875 GCF_000690775.1 Eurypyga helias
GATGGAACACATCCCCTGCGAGTCAGGGGGGTCATGTTTCCCCGTGAACTGTCGGTGTCTTGAACCTGTTCAAAACTTCCCCCCAGGAAAGTACTTTCTTGTCCTGTTTTATTCATCAAAACTTTCCTCACTTTACCAGTTACAGACTGAAAACCTACCAATTTAAGGTCAGATCATGTGTTTTCTCACTAGGGAGATGGGTCTTAGTCTATCACCAAGATAAGGCCTGAACCCTTTACTCTCAGTAATGCTGTGAGCAGTTCTGCTGTGGGACTTCATTAGCTGAGCTCACCCATCAGCAGAGTTAATGAAAAAAAGGAAGCACAGTGACAGAATCTGAAATTAACAGTTTTCACTAAAAATATAACATTTTCTATGGAAATGAAATAAAACTCCAACAGTTTAGATAAAAAACCCAAGGATACTTTCAACTGGATGCAGCTGAGCGCTCAAAGAGTTAAGCCAGGTTTTAAAATAGGTCTGCGAGGGCTCAGGGAGGAGAGTGTAGATGGCTGGCAAAACAATTCACTGCTGTTCAAGCAGAATTATATAAGCAGATTTATGTGTGTATAATCAGATAATAGTGCCAAATGTAAGGTGCTCTCGGGCTGTTCGTATATACAACATGGATTTTTTTTTTCCCCCTGCAAAGAGACAAACGATAACACAAAGGACCCCTTGGTGCTAATGCTTGTATGCACTCTGAAGCTACACAGGAAGGTTTTTGGGGTTGGTTGTTTTGTACAGTCATGGAACATTTCTAAACCTGCAAGGCAAAGGATGCAAAACTGGATTCAAGGGACCTTATTTAAATTTAATGGCCCAATACTTTTTTTTTTTTTTAACCAAAAAAGCTTTGACCATGTACTGGTGGAGATGGGTTACTACTGCCTTGAGCAGCAGCAACTTATAAACCAGACTCGCATGGTTTATTCACTTATTTTCTCTGAGCACATTAAAAAAAAAAATGCATATTTGCCATGGCAACCTCTTCTTTACATGTCAGGACAGCAATTCAAATACAAAGGGTTTCTCTTCCAAAGACCCTCTCAGGTGACCGCTGCACTAAAATCAGGGACAGAATGTACACAATTCACAGAGAAGGCCTTTTTGATATATTTTGAAAGTAATAGGGTCTCTTGCTGCAGAAGTAATACACTAAGATTCTTCCCTCAGTAGGATTTTTTCTTTCCCCCCAAACACAGTAGGAGAATATTTGTAAAGGCTCTTGCCTGGCTAAAACGGAGATGAAGTTGTATGTGTTCCAAGGGTTTAGAGAGATATTAATTAGCACTGAGAAAAAGAAGAAAAAAAAAGAACAAGTCATTTAAATTAATACCTTAACAACCTTAATTTATGGTGGGAATATTTCATAGAATCTACCTATTTGATCGAGGTGTCAGAGTTGTTTTTTCTTTAAGGAGCTACAATAACTGAAATTAATATTTGCCAAACCAGGATGTTGTCAGCAAATCACCCATGACTGGGGAGCCTGAACCTGGCTTGATGGGCAGCCCCTACTTCTGCAAAGATCCTTTCCAAGAAATGAAGTTATGATGAATCACAGTAATAGTCTGTCAGCGGGCAGCAGCCCAACACGATAAGCCAGAGGAGACTTCACTCTGCAACTGAAATAGCTCTTCTACAGGGCACGTTTAATTGCCATTAGATGGTTCTAGAATGCAGGCAGCTAGAGGGACACCAGCAAAATGAGTTTTCACCCAAACAAGGGACCAGAGCTCACTGAGTGAGGGTGTTGTGGGGGTCACAGGTGAAGGGCTGAACCATTTTGGAGATGACCAGCCGTGTCGAGCAGCCTTAGGATTGCCCAAACCCACCGACAGTCCCGACCAAAGCTGCCCCCAATGCTGCCAAGGTTGGGCTCACATGGGCAGTGTGTTACCCCATGGGACTTGGGCAGCTGCCGGTGCAAAGAACATGATCCCCCCCAACACACACACACAGCCACCGTGTTTCTGGGCACTGCTGAGCTTTGCTGCCTGGGAAGAGCTATTCTTCAGTGCAATGTCCTTTCTGTGGGGTGCAGAGGGGGTGCTGGGTGAAGGCACACTCAGGGCACCGGGGGTGCAGAGCCACTGCAATTAACACCAGGGACTTTGCTCATTAACAATCCCATAATGACAGAAACCGACAGTAGCGCTGGCCGAAATAGAGGAAGAGGCATCGCATTGCGCTGCCCAGCTCAGGGCACAGATGGGCACGGTGTTTGCAAGTGGAAAAGATCTGTGCCAGAAACAACGGGATGCTCCCTGCAGCTGCTCCAGGGAATAGCTCGGTTCCCTTGCCGCAGCCCCGGGAAGTGACAGTGCGTCCCAGCCAAACGCCTTGCAGCCCAGTAGCTGCTCCACCAGGGAATTTGGGCACTCTGGGTCCGGTGAGGTGGTGGCACGGCTCTAGGGTGTATCCTTGATGTTGCCTTTCTGCAGCAGCACAAGCTTACCCAGCAAGAGCTCTCCTCGTCTCAAGGGTGTTTGTCTCTGCTCCTCAGAAGGTCTGGCCACAAGAAGGGTACCACATACCCTAAAATGCAGCATCCACTGGGTCATTAAGCATTTAACTAGAGGGGCATAGAAACACTGAAATGGCACACCCTTTATTGACACGACTGCGTCACTCAGTTTTGCCTCGGTGGCCAAGCTGTTTAAGGAGTGGGTGTATCCATTTGGGATGACTATCTCCCCAAAGAAGGAATATTAGCAGTTTATTATACTGTGATTCCACACTCCTCCTGCTGGGCAGCTCTTGGGAAAGGCAGCCAGGCAGCTACACAACCCATCTGTTTTTCCCGTATGTGCCCAGTCTGTTTTGACAGTCTGTTTTCCTTAGGTAAATCTAGCTCACATCCCAGCCGGAACCGCTCCTCGGCCAGTCGCAACCACATCCCGGCCCCCACAGGACCCCCCACCAGAGAGCGAAGGGCACCCTTGCTGCACCCTGAGCCCTGTCCTGGGTGCAGAGGGGCTGCAGACATCCCTTGGAGAAACAGTGACATTCAACCTGCAACTAACTCAGGCAAATATTCTGATTCCTGCTAATGTCATGAATGAGCGAGCTAATTACCTGCCTGAGCGACCATAGGAGCAATCCTGACAGCTTGGCATCCTGGATTTTCTAGGTCCCAGATTTTACACTTTACAGTCGAACAGATTGGAAACCTGCTCCTGCCCAGTGTCTAGCACTGGAGTTTTCCAGTCCTTATCCCAGATGTTGGTTACTGCCCCAGTCCATTTATGATGAGGAGGAAACACAAAGTCTGAGGCAACAAACGACTGAGGAACAAGCCTGGCTTTGTGTCATTTGCTTTGTCTTTGCAATAAATCACATCCTAACTCCCCCAAACCCAAAACTGGGATCAAACCACCTACAACACTCACTATATTCTGCACAAGTTAAAGCAATTAGTGGATCAAGCACGAACAAGCGTGTGACGAAGGGCTAAACGAGTTAAAAGAAAGATGGTTTTGCTCAACAAGATTATGCTTTTAATAAGGAACTTTAACGAAACTGCTCTTTTCATCTCTGAGAAAACGAACCCGTGTGTCGGTGTGTCGCGCTCTGCCAACGAGGAGGGGCCGACAGCTCTGCATGAGGTGGGGAGCACCCAGCGTGGGAAGCCTGCCAGCAGCGTGCACAGAAGGAGGGAGGCAGGGGCACACCGTAGGATGCTTTAGATCTGAAAGCAGTATTATAGGGTAATGAAAAGAGTAAACATGATTATGACAGGTCTCAGTGCTTAAGAAGGTGTTTCAGGGATGGAAATGACAACACCCGAGAGCATTGCTGCAGCAGCATTTTCTCCGTGGGATGTTCCACTGTGCTCAGGTGCTCAAGGTACAGGGCTTTCTCAAACCAAACCATCTGACAGACATTGGCAAGAACCATGTCTGGATGTTAAACTGGGTATTAAATCATGGAATCCCAGAATGACTTGGGATGGAAGGGACCTTAAAGCGTCCCCAGTCCCCCCCGCTGTCATGGACAGGGACACCTTCCACTAGACCAGGTTGCTCCAAGCCTCATCCAGCCTGGCCTTGGACACTTCCAGGGATGAAGCAACAGAACCAGTGACGAGTTTCTCTCAAGCTCTTGGAGACCTGGGTCTGTGTTTAAATATTTAAAGCATCGCGTGTTTCCTTTCACTCCACTGGTCTCCCGTTAAAGTTGAATCTATTCTGTATTTCTGTTTCTTTTGCACTTACGGGTTAGCCTGTAATTATGGAATTGCACTTATGGGAAACAGGCAATTGCCCCAGAACATCTTCAGTATTTTTGTACATAGACTCGGGGAGAAAGCATCTTTTAGATCCAGAGCATTGACAATTTGGTCTTCAGAAAACAAACCCGAGTGTTTTTAAATAACATCTGTCACTGGCCTTGGAGTAACATTAATTCTAGGGCATTGAAAAAAAAAACTTAAAATGAAACCCGATTCCTTGTTGCAAATTCTGCTCTGTCCAGAGCCACTTTGATGTTTTTTAAAACAAATCAGTGATAGAACACACTCAGAATTATGACTTTGTTCCCTGAACCTGTGCAATTATATAGTTTCATTTTACCTTTTCCAATCCTACTTAATAAAAATAAGGAGAGGAGGCAAGCAGGTAACAGAAAGCAAAGGGCGGAGGCAGGGAGTGCCTGGGCTGTGGTTCAGGGCAGCAGGAGTCCCGCGGGAAGCCCGGCCCAAGAGCCTGCGGGCTGCTGTCACAGCAAGTAACGAGCTGCTGCCGGCAGGTACCAGCAACTCACACCCACGATGGCCAAACACCTTTCCGTGCCATGACTCGGGGTAGAAATAACTCTGAGAACGTTTTGGGCATCAGCCCCAGCACAGACGGACACAAACCACCCAGATTTGGTCTCTGCTTCTGCCAAGTTGCAGAGAATAGAGACAATTAACTGCAAACTGGTTTGTCCTTGCACCAGTCCTTCTAGCGCACCCCCTGCATTCCAGACAGAGGAGCATGCCAGTGGGACACCACAGCCCAGGATGCCGGTACTGATGGTCCCGTTCAGGGTCCAGCACTCAGGGCACACGAGCACAGGGGTGGGACTGTTCTGCAGGGAACTGCGAAATGGGGTCAGCTCCATGTGCCTCAGCAGTTGGCAGAGTTATAGAAGAAGGTGGGAGAAGACTCAGATGCTCGCTTGCGTGCATCACCAGCACCTCTTCAGCCTGTCCATTGAGTCCTAGGCACAGCTCTGAGCCGAGCCTGGGCGCCTCATCAGTCAGCATCATCTCTCTCTGCCTCTGAATATTTGCTTATACAAGTGTAATGACCCCAAAGACACAGGGATGCTTGAACTCCAGTGCCCAAAGGCGCAGCTGTAGGAGCACTTGTTTACTCCGAGGCATGTGTCACGGGCTGAAGCATTTTCTACACACTCTCTGCCTGCATTGTGGTGAGGGGCCGTTTATACAGCCACGGCAGAGCCTCTGACAGCCCGTATCCCAGCTCAGGACGCAGCACCCTGCCACCCTTGGGTCCCACGTGCTGGGCGCTGCTTGGCACGACACAGCTTTGCGGAGGACGACGCCAGTTTTGTCCTCAGCTTGGTGGTTCCTCCCCAGGTCTGTTACACAAACCCACCCACGAGCCTTTCCTATTGTAAAAACGATTATGTGCTGCGCTACCTCATCGTGTGACGCCACCGCAGTGCCAGAAGGTGGAGGTGCCCCCCCATGCACCCCTCCAACACCGAGCTGTAGGGACACGTCCCGTTTCTGTCGAGGGATGACACGCTGTTGGCCACTGAAATCGTATTTTAACATTTCTTTCTGGAATAATTGATCCCTGGCACATTAGGGAGTTTCTAAACGGAACTGTGCTAGGGAGAAATAATTGCCTTCCCATCAAAATGAATACAGATGTACGATTAAGACGACATGGTATTTATATAACATCCTCATATCGTATAAATAGAGTTGCTGTGTAGAGACAGAGCCCGTGAATCACTCATTTGGTTTATGAGATTGAATAAGCTTTGGCTCCATCAGTATTATCTGCACCAAAGAAACAAGACTGACACTGGGAGAAACTATCTACCACAGATTCATTTACCAGAGTTACTCTTTGCAAGTTCGACATAAACCAAAATACATTATTTCAAATTATGTCCAAAAATAAATACTTTTAGGTTAATATAACAGATGCTTCCAAACACTGATGTCCTGAGCAGTGTCTTGCATTCCTTAGGAAGGTTTTACCAGTCTTTGAAGTCAGTGGGACTCTGAATTAGGTGGAATTAGTCATTTAAACAAGATCATTCCCAAGCATCCCACTACCGTTTTTCAGATAAGCCCATCTCCAGAGCAATGCTACGGAAAGCGCCACCTTTCCAGATGCCCGTGCTGTGCCAGGCGTGCAGCACGCGCTGCTCAAGCTGCCTCGAGCTGTGAGACCCAGGCCAAAAATATAAAAGCAAAGCTGTACACACTGCTCTAGAGATGCATTTGTTTTTTGGCTTTATAAATAACCACACTAGGATTTGAGTGCAAACAACCCTCTCATAGAATTACCTTCCATGAATTCCCAGAGGTAAGAACCCACAGGAGGGTCGGAAGTCTGAAATACACTTTATTTACTCATTCAGCATAAAGGCATTGGCTGCAAATGAGGGGAGACTTGAGCTCAGCAATCTGCGTGTTTGCTTCCAGATCCCTAGCACCGAGAACTTGACACCCAAAATTTTTCCCTGGGAGCCAGTCCCCATTAGATCAGGAAATTTTCTGTACCTGCAGCTGAGAGAATCGGGCTGCCAGGGCCAATGGAAGAAATCCCAGCAGACTATATATGAAAATAAAATCCAACAGAAGGCAGGTTCTATACGTGTACCTTAACCAGGGACCCCTGAACTGGATCCACTGGAGTGGAAGCTGCCTTTTGCTAAAGGAATCAGGATCCATCCTCCCACGGACCCCAGTCGCTATCGGTGCTGCAGGAGGTGGGTACCCTGACACTCTGCACCAGGGATGTGCTCCAGCTGGACCCCACTCCCAGCTCCTGCTGGGCACAGCCCCTCTTTCCCACAAGCCTCTGTGGATTGCACTGTAGTTTTGGGGATAGATGGGAAAAAATTCCCTTTGATTTCAGCTCTGGCTTTGACCCCAGGTGCTCCGGGGGCCAGCAGCTGCCGCCATCCCCCTAGGCTGCAGAAACCTCCGTTGCATTTCTGTCACAACATCCTCCTATCAAGCCAGAAGCGATCCCAGTACTAAACCCCAAATTGGGATGCAAGTGTTGGCTTATTATCACCAACACTGAAGCTGCCAGTTGGGATCAGCAAGCTCTGCCCCTCTGGCAGCATGCTGCATTCACCCTCCCCTCTCAGCCCAGAGCATTTGGGTTTGGCTCCTGCCCTGGGCCCTTCTGCTCAGCCTGGGAGCAACCAGGGTTACGAGCTGGTCAGAGGTTTGTTGCAACAGCTTACTGGTAGCTTGTGAAAAGATCAAGTGCATTAAAGCGTTTAAGTGGGAGACTTTCATCATAACAGGAAACCCAGCTGCAAGCTGAACCAGGAATTGCTCTAATTTAGACTCGCCTGGGTGATTCTGTGCTGCCGTTTTGATAATTTTTCTGTGTTGGCTACCAAGTTTGAAAAGCCTGGGGAGCCCTGCTCCATCACCCCGGCCACACACAGGGATGAATGCGGTGCTCCCCATCAGTTCCAACCACTGCCCTGCAGCCGGAGCGATACGAGTTCCCTGTCCCTTTTCTGCTGGCAGGAAAACCCCCGGCACTCCACTACCACTGACCACGGTTACTTCACCACTGACCTCGCTCCTGCCCCAGCGGGGAGCAAGGCAGGGAGGTCATGCTCCCTTGTGGGGATGCACTCTGGTACCCCTGTACCTTTCAGCTCCGTGCAGGCAAAGCCCTTGGCATACATTTGAATCCCAGGGTATTCTGAAATGATTTCTTTAATTAGGGCTTGGAATTTTTTGAAGTTATTTCTGGCTGCCTGGGATGGTTATTAATTAAAACAAATAATCTTTAAATCTGCAGTGACTTACAGTACAGTTTTATTGACTTAATATTTTTATATATATTACCTGACTCCAACAAGGCTGCAGAGGGAATTACAAGTCAGGCCAGAACTTATTTCCAGCTAGGACAAGTGTACGAACTCTTAAAAATATATAATTCAATACTAAATGTATCATTTAAAAAAGAATGACAATAATTAGCTGGGAGGGGAAAAAGCATTCGTTTTCCATCTATTGTTCTGCAGCCATAGCCCGGATTGTTGGGAAGGCCTAAAGAAATCCGTGCTTGCATTCTGCAGGAGCACAGGTTAGTGTTTTAAGGAACATAAATAAATATATAAGCAAACATCAACATGTGAACGGACTCTTCTTCCCGCAGAGGGTGGGGAGCACTGGGACAGGTTGCCCAGAGAAGCTGTGGATGCCCCATCCCTGG
>NW_010241681.1:25146-47024 GCF_000690775.1 Eurypyga helias
CCATCCCTCCTGCCATCAGGCAGCACCAGCTGAAAGGGGTTTTGCCCCACGGTGGGAATCCCGACCCCCTGTTGGGCATGGCCAGTGTTGGTACAGCCCGGCCCAAGAGCCTGCGGGCTGCTGTCACAGCAAGTAACGAGCAGCGCTTCAAAACTGTCCTGACACCAGTGTCACCAACGAGGCAGAGAAGACCACAAAACGGATCTGTGTTATTCAAACCAAAACCAAGCCTAAATATACTGGAAATAGAGTTAAAGAGGGAAACCCCCAAAAGATTATCGATAACTGCCTGAAACTTCATCTCTGTCCTTGGCATCTGCTCCACAGCTCAAGGGACGATCAGTCACAAGGGAAAACCCTGGCAGGCACTTTCCTTGTCAGAGCCTCGCGACCACAAAACGGATCTGTGTTATTCAAACCAAAACCAAGCCTAAATATACTGGAAATAGAGTTAAAGAGGGAAACCCCCAAAAGATTATCGATAACTGCCTGAAACTTCATCTCTGTCCTTGGCATCTGCTCCACAGCTCAAGGGACGATCAGTCACAAGGGAAAACCCTGGCAGGCACTTTCCTTGTCAGAGCCTCGCCGCAGGGAAAAAAAGCTCCATCTGATGGGCAAGGGTCTGCCCCAGAGCACCAGCTCCTGCTCCATCTCCCGCAGCCAGCGCCTGGTGCTCCTGCCCTGCTCCATGAAGTAAGGGTGCAGCGTCAGAGCTGCGTGCAACGAGCGGCTGATGCAAGGGCAGGGTCGGAGCAGCCAGATGCTCTTCACAGCAGGCGTTATCTTTGCTACTCAAATACCTTCTTAAGTTATTGCTATGGCATATGAATCATGCAATGAAGCGTTAATCATATTAAAAATGTGGAATTACTCTATGGTGCAAAAATTACAATTAATGATGAGGGGGGTTTTGATGTTGGCGTGTGGTTGTTGGTGGTTACTTTTAAGTAATCAGGGACTTTTCTTAGACTAATATTGACAGTTAATGCGGACAGGAGCAATGTAGCCACACAAGCCATTTCCAATGGAAGAGCTTTTCATTCGGAGCAGCGAGGTGTTTGAGCATCCTGACCATTGGTACCACCACGGCTGCTGCGGGCACCCGTGCACGATTAGCAGCCAAGCGAAGCTCAGACCCCATGTTCTGCCAAGGCTCCCAGGAATCCTTTAACATGGATTTTACTTGTTCCTAAATTGAACAGTTTCAATGAAATATGTCAGTTGCCCGGAAGTGCTACTTGCTAGAATCAGGATGGACAGCTTATTAATAGTGTCAGAGACGAGGCTTTGAGTAACCTGGTCTAGTGGAAGGTGTCCCTGTCCATGGCAGGGGGGGAGACTGGGTGGGCTTTAAGATCTCTTCAACCCAAACCATTCTGGGATTCTATGAACACGGTCTCTGAGCACAGAGGGCTTGGCGGTGGTTCAGCATAAAGTCTCGGTTCAGAGTTTTAACCAAAGCAGAACTTATTAATTCAGGATAATTTTTCTACTCAGTTAGCTAATAGGTTATTGCTCTTGTACAAAAAAGACTGGAAATTGTTTTTGATGAATAATTTGAAAGCACCTACTCATAACTCATAGCGGAAGTTTCTTTAAGAAGCAGCAGCACAGAGGGGGTTTTTTAAACATTAAAAAATTAATAAAGAGTTATTGGCTGGCCTAATTTCTAATGCTTATAACTGGCCAAGGGGCAATAAGCAGTTTCCTGCCCTAAACCTTTCACATGGTGTGTGCCATTTCTTCTTTTTCCCAAAAAAGAGGGTGGAATTGCACTCCAGAAGGGCACAGCCCACATTCCAAGCAGACAGGGAGCGGGCCAAGGAGCAGAGTCGCTGGGGCAGGGCGATGGGGCAACTGCTTCTAGCGCTGCAGCGGGGCAAAGCATGTTGAGCAACGTCAGCCCTTCGGTTGCGAGAGCTCCCTTGGTCTGGGGCAGCCGAGGGAAATAATGGGAACTGGCTTCCAGGGAAAAGCAAGCCACAACAGGGCTCGGTGGGACCGGGAGGGTCCTCCTCCCGACCACCCAGGGCTTGGTGAAGCTGGTGCTTGTTTCAGGACTCAGTCCTCACTCGGTGCTAAAAGCAGTTTTACCAGGTTGCGAAAGTTACAGCCCAACCGCGGCAGTTGGCAAATCCCTGCCCAAGCAGCTGCCCTCTCGGGGCTCCTTCGCTTATCCCCAGGACCTGGGACGACCCCACACCTCCCTTTGCACCAGCCCCACAAAGCACACCCAGCCTGGCCTGTTACCAAACCTGCTGCTTGCGTCTCTTCTGCCTGTTGCATCTGGCTAGAGTCAGAAATAAATGTCAATGTGGTTAGTAGTCGGGGTTAACTTTTTAAGCTGAAGAGACATATATGCACACACAAAAAATAAGTTATATACATATACAAATCCTAAAAGAGAAGCGGTCTCATTGCACTGGAAGGCAGAAGACAGAAGACAGTTTGAAATGAAAATTACCAAACCACACTGCATCTGTGGCTGATCCCACCAGGTTTAAGAAGGGAGGGGGGAAGGGATTCGATCCCAGGTGCCAGAGAACTGAAAGCCTGTTAAAAAAGCCCACCCCCAAGCAGAGCTCCCCGACACAGACCCTGACCACACCTGGGTATCTATGAGTCCCATGAGGGAGCACGGTGGATGCAGAGTGAGCATTCCAACACAGCCCCCCTTTCCCAGTTTATATGCTCAGGGCTCAAGGGCACAGACCTGCGATGCTCTGATTTTTGGGATGTGCATGCACATCCGAGTCACATTTTAAATTTTTTTTAATTTTTTTTTAAAAAAAGCACTCTTGTGTTCAATGCACATTAGAAGCAAATTTCAAAGTCTTAAAGTTTTCCCAAAAATGACATTCTTGTGTTCCAGCCAGCCCCACTCAGCTCCAGCAATACAGGATTTTGATAACGTGGTTAGGGCTTAGCATGGTGGGATGAGTAATAAATTGGCCAAGAAGTGAAACCAATTTTAAAAATCAACCTTTCAGAGGACATTCCCTTTGAGGAAGCTCTCCATGTTCTTCTCCAACTTGAAGGGATGACTTGGATTTTGTGTCACTTGTAACTTCAGGCAAGCAGAGAGAAAGTTAGCCTTTCATGGAGGCAGAGATGATCACCTCGATGGAAGCACTAACCGAAAGGCCATTCATGAACTTTCGTGGGAAGAGGAAGCTGAGGCTTTGCAACATCTCACCCAGGCTCCCCCTGCCCTCCTCTGTGGGCAAAAGTTAACGGAAGATAATTGGAAAAGAATTTGTCAGACATGGTCTCTGCTTTGCTCAGCACAGCTTTCACAGTTCCACCACAGAACCTGGTTGCAGCAGATGCGGTCACTGGTCAACAAGGTGACCCAGTAAAGCCACCCTGCCAACAGCCCCAGGGTGACGTGGCAGGAACAAAAAGTTAAAACAGAGCCAGAAAGGGAAGTAGCCAGAAGGAAGATTAAAGCTAAAACTTCTCAGAGACCTGGAAAATACATCTTTAAGCAGTAAAAGAGGGTTACTGAGTAACATTAATTTATTGTCTGCCGTGGGAAGAGAAATCTCCTGCAAGTCATCACCTGCCTCTGATTTGGAGGGGAAATCCTGTCCCCTTGAGCCTCAGCTGACATATGAGGTGCTCCTGGGGGAGGGGGCAGATGCTGCAGACACAGGCTCTCGCCCAGGAGGTAAAGTACCCAAAAACTAACATGGAAAAAACCCCACATGAGGTTTCAGAAGGCCAGAGCAGTGGGAATAACTGCACAGCACCCTGATACCAGCCTGCTCCAGAAACTGGAGTCAAGTCCGCTTACAGCCTTAGTTATCCCAAATACAAGTTATAGAAGTTAAACGTGGTTGTTTTATGGTCCACAAAAATCAGTGATGCTCAGTTCCTGCCTCTCACATTTGACTATACATGGTTTGGTTTAGAGGCAGCACAGACCTGGAAGTAGAATGGGATTAAGATAGGGAAAAAACAAGTCTTTACAGCCGAGCACAGGGAACTTGGCACCCGTGACATACTCCAGACCTCCTGTGCCCCATCCTGCCCAAGTCAGCGTGCCTGTAGAGCTCGCAGCATCTCCAGGGGCTCGAGCCCGGCACAGATGAATCTTTCTGGAAGATGTACAGTATACATGCTAGCAGCTGCCAAGGGGTGAGGTCATTTTGGAAGGAATTTTATTTATTCAGGAAATATTTCTGGAAATATTTACATGTCAAGATTACATGTTTAAATTCTTTGACAAAGCAAGCTCTGGGCCACATGCAAAAATCTCTAAAAAGAGGTTTGCAAGTATTTCTTCAGGTTTTCCTGCACACAAAAGGCTTTTGCTGTATCACCGTTCTGGTGGCAGCCGGAGATCCCTCCTCTGAAATAAAGGGATGAAGTCCTGCATTGAAGACTCCAGCTCGCAGCTGAGCAAGAGGCTGCAATTTCCATTCAGTGCAAAGGCAGGAAAGGGAGCTGCTTCATACACTCAGGCTCAGAACAATATATGCAACCAGATCCTCCTTATCAGTGCAGAGATGTCAGTTCAGTAAAGCTCCTGCACAGGAGAGGGCATCCAGACCTGCCAGGGGCAGCACATCCAAGCAGAGGAGCCCTGAGAAGCTCCCCTTGGCACAGGCATGGCTAATATTCAATGACTAACAAGCTCTTCCAAGTGTTTTAGATTTTGACTTACTAGAACCTAGGCAGAAGTATTGGGGATAAAATTCTACTCTTTTTAAATATATGTATTTTAAATAATGTAGTTTGCAACTCTGCCAGACTATTGCCCAGCACTAAGAACAGACACTCAAAAAACACTCCTGCTCAGGAAAAAGATGTAATCAACCCCTCCATCGTGTTTTTTGTCCACGAGAGGAGCTTAGTATTTCACTTGATCACTACAGGAGAGAAGAAAGAGCAAAGGTATGAAATAGCTTCTGGATGAGAAATGACTAGACAGACTATGACTTCAGGCAGCAAGAGAGACACTGGGTGGGGGACAGAGAATATGTCAGAAGCCTGTAAAATTATAAGTGGGAAAGAGAAGGCTAAAAGGGAACGAGTTCATCACTATTTGAGTCTCTCAGTCTGGGAACCAGAGGCATCAGGTGAAGTCATCACATCACAGTTCCCATGCAAACAGGAGGATGTACCTCTGCACCCAACACAGGCTGGGGGAGGCTGACACAGACAATACTGCAAGCTTACACTTACTCAAGGCCTCTTCCACAGGTTTTCAAAAAGAAAAATGATAAAAGCCCATCTAGATTTACTAAGCCAAGAACTACTCCACTGGTTTAGGAGGGCCCAGAGCTACAAGTCATCCCAGGGGGAACTGCCAGCTCCCATCCACCCTGTTCTCCCCAGGCACCCACTGCTGGCAGCATCCCACTAGGACATCTCCTTACTCATGCTAAATTATAGGTAGTAAATGATTTTAAGCCGAAAAATAAAGATAGCATGAACTTACAATCGTATGTGTTGGTTCTTAGTTTCCAACATGCTGTGATACCTGCTCAATTATTGCCAAGTTCATGAGGTTGATGTGAAATTCTCAGAGGTACAGAGGAATTGTGACACAGCGCAGTCTTTTAATAGACTTCAGCAGTGTTACTCCTGGAGCTGTGTATAATATCTCTGAAGTTGTATCCAGATCTAAATCTCTATACTCTGCCTGAAGGGAAAAAAATTAGGCTAATTAAATACTGGAACAGAAGATGACTGCACAGTAAGAGATTATTCCGAGAGCTCAAGGCAACACCACTTTACCTGGTTAATCACCAATCACAGTCATTGGCATAAGAAAAATAAAAGCAGAAACACTTCTTCAGGCTTGAAAGCTTTGGACTCAACCCCTATTCCTGGCTCAGCTTCACCAAGCACAAACTCACCTTGAGCAGTCAGACACCTGTACAGAGTATTCATGGAAAGTCTTCTGTTTTAAAAGCAAAACACCAAACACCACCAAGAAAACTCCCATTTTGTAATGCTAGGATGGGTTTGCTTTGGCCAAGTATTCAGTGAGGTACCACCAACATTTCCACCTGAGCTACCAACTTGGAGGCTTCAATAAGCACCCCTCATTCCCTCTCCATGAAACCCGAGAGGTAAAACCATCTCCAAACTGTTTGCCTGCCTTGACCCCAGGACTTGTCAGGGCACACGGACACCTGCTGTCCCTTCCAAGGCGCACAGACCACCAGCCCACAAGAACACAAACAGCCCTGCTTTGTGTTAGATTTGTCCTAAGCAATGCGCTTACACAGAAATTATCCAAGAGGGATTCTCTTGTGCACAAATACACTTTTTTCTCTTTTTTGCTGCCTCTTACCTGCTAGTTGAGTACTTTTACAGGCCTTTGCCTTTCCATCTGGAGAGGTGCAGCTATTGACACAGCATTTGGGCTGGCACTGATAATAGCTTTGTTTCCTTCATATCTTGTAAAGCTGAAAAAAAAAAAAAGACATTTGGAAAACAGGCTAGAAAGGCATTTTGTCTTAGGAAATAGTTTCTGTGCATCTGACAATGTAAAACCAAGTTTGCTCTCAACCTTCTCGGAAGTGGACAATCGAAAGAGGTTGTGACTAAGCAGCCTGAGGTTTAATCAAGAAACAGAGACATTTAAGCAAGACTCTCAGCAAAAAGAGACTTCTCACAGCCTCACATGATGTTGTCATCCTCGTTTCAGCAGTCACTAACCAGCACCTTGCACTATTTCTGGCAGAAAGAGGCAGGAGGAGAGGGGCAGGGGGTCCTGTCCTCACAACCACCAGTGGTCTCCCAGGGCTTCTCCTCATTTCACCAAGTGCTGGTTGAGCTTGCAGGGCTGTGAGGCTTTGGAAGAGGATTTCCCCACACCAGCCTAGAACAAGCCAGACACAGCAACCTCGCTGTTCACCCTGTAAAGCATGTCTCTGGACCCTTCAGACCCAGGGATACCCTTCTTAAACTGCCTTACTGAAAACTCAAATAACTTCACATGGGGGGTAATTCTAGGACCTAAACTTCCTACCATTAAGCACACAAACATCTTACCTCATCTTCCCAACAACTTCCTTCCTCCAGTTCTCCAACTCCCTGCCTGTAAGTCCTTCTTTTATTTCAATCCTTCCCAGAGCCCTCTTCTTCAGGTCCCTCCCTTACCCTCTGCAGAGAAGCACTGCCCCACCCAAGCCACATCACACCCACAACCCCTTTCCACCCAAACCTAACACTCAATTTATATCATCTGACTTTTCCAGGCCTATGGTTACTCCTTGATTAACTCCACTTCTGCCTCCACAGCTGTGTTTCTCCCGGTTGGCAGAGCTAATTTGCATTGTTCATAGCGGGGAATTAGCATCTGCTCCTGATGCGGAGCATCTAGGTATATCTGTGATGAGGAAAATATTTTCTTACCAGTAAAACATGTATTTATAATCAGAATTTACTTTTAATGTCCACTGAAATAACAGAAAGTAAAAGGAAGCCTACTTGAAGAAGCAGAGTGCTGGTTTCATTTGAAACAGCCTGCCCTGATTCGACTGTAGGATGCCTACGTGTATCACGTGCAGTTTTTCACACTGCCCTGAAAACTTATTATCCAAGAAATAAAATGAGACTGCAGAGGTAGAAGAAGCCCACCAGGTTTCAAACCAGATTGAGATTCTAACTGTCTCTCGGGTGCTCATCAGCATTATTTATGGGGTACATATGAAGATAAATACAGCAATATATTCTTGAAAGAATGTAATTCTGAGGAGATTGGGGAGATGCTAAAATACAGGAGCCCTGGGATTAACAGCCTGAGCTAATATCACAATTGTCATCACATTAGGAGGATCTCGGGAGACTGGGATGTTGATAAAACTATGGTGTGAAATCAAAATCTTGTCATTTATAAGGGGAAAAAAAATGTTCCTGGCATACAGACAGCTAGTTACGCATGAGTGCAGCACATATAAACCACAACGTTAGAAAGGCCCCAAGAGATGCTGTAATTCCGCAAATATCACTATTCAGGAGATTCAAATGGGAAAAAATTCATCTTTACCACACTCCTCAATCAGTTATTTCCATAATTTTAGGGGCCTGTTATTCTCTCTATTTTTCCTTTGATATTCCTTATTTCTTATCATCGTGCATTTGTGGTGATTGAGCAGCGTGAAAGACCTTAATATAAGCTAACAAACATCGTCTACTTGACTGTGAGGGACAGTAAACAGCAGTTGTTTGCTACCACAAACAGCTTCATTATAATTATCCTTTACTGAAGAGTTGAATTGCGAGTGTTTTCATTTCTCTGAAAAAAGAACCATTAAGTTTTGCCTGCTCAACCAATTCCTCAGACAGCCCACTAAGCACCATTAGCAAAGCTACTTCACCCAAAAACTCATTTTAACACCATTTCACCAGCTCATAATTCCTAAAGAAAAGAACCAGCCAGGGAAACAAGCTGCTTGGTTTCCCCCCTTGATCTGGAATACAGGCAGCTGCCCGTGTGCTTATCAACCTCCGGAAAACACGGGTCAAAGTGACTCCGTGGTGGTTCCACTGGGTGGGTTTATGCCCCGCAGGTCAGGAAGGTACCAGCCAGGATGTCACATCCTACACGCAAATTTTAGAAACGTTTAACAAGCATGGGCATCCCAACAAACTGCCCTGCCCAGCACAGGGGACTGCGACTCCGGTCCCCTGTAAAGCCGACGGCCGAAGACACGTGTGCCCGCAGGTCTCACGCAGAGGGGCTGCAGGCCTGATGCGCTCTGCGGCAGCTTGCGCTCTGCGTGCGTCACACACATGGTGACTGTAGGAACTCGGGTCAACTGCGCTTCTAAAATAGGCAATTTTGGAGCTTAAGGTTAGTTTTCGTGCCACATCCAGTCCAATCTAAGTAAAAATGCATTTCTTTGCCTGGCATCTCACCCCACAGTTGTCTCCTGTAAACCCACGTTGACTCAGGAGAAGGGGTAAGGGTGTTATTTAGAAACGCCCCTCTCAGTGGTCCCTTCCTCCAGCTCTCTACAGGGCTGTCAGGTTCAGTTGGCCACAGTGAGTAAAACACCAAAACACCTATTTAGCAAGAAAATATTTGGTGTCTGACTAGAAGACATCATGGTTTGCCATAACCCTTGAATTCCACTTACTCCCATCCCCAGCAAAATCGGGATGGTACCACCTGTGCGGGCAGTGCTCACTGCTACCAGGAGAAGCCTGAGCGCATCGAGGACTGCCACCTCCACCTCCCATCACTGCTTTGATGTGCAGACAGCCGAGGTGAAACGCTAATCCTGGCGTAACCTGGGATCCGTGCACAGTGGATCTATGTTGGGGAATTGTTTCTTGTGATCACAACGTCACCACTCCCATTTTCTCTTGCTTCCTGAAGAATAGGACACGCAGCTGAGCTATAAGGTGAAGTTTTGCTTTAGCTAACCGGGTTTCCGTAGCCTGGAGGAGGCAGAAGGCTAACTGTCTTTTAAATGCCATTACGAGGGAATGACTTGGATACTCCTGAAAATGCCCCTTCTGATTAACTGTCTGCAAATACAAGTAATCTGAGTAGAGATGCTAAACGACACCTGTCCCCTTTACATTTTTGCAGTCTTAATTATAATACATACATGAAGTCTGGATGCTGATTGCCCAACAACCTGAGTGAAATTAGTATTGTATTAGCTATTGTGTTTGTATTGTCTCCTCTTGGAAAGGAAAACTAATTTTGGAACGCTCTGGTTTTTCCGTAAGGAAGGCCCAGTGGAGCTGGGAAATGCCAAGGTCTATGGGTGGAATAAAGTACTCCAACTATTCTAGTACTCTCTCTTAGAAACACATCGTTGTAAGTGGAAATGCAAATACTGTATGCTCTTATTGAGGTTGTAATTAATGTATTTGGGAAAGGAACCAATGTAAATTATTTTTCATAACAGTGAGCCTTTATATAAAGTTGGACTATCTAAAAGCATGCCCAGTCCGTAAAGGCAGAGAGGGAAGTGTCAGGCCCTATTTATGAGTAGTCAAGGTAGAGCTGATTTTCATAAAAATTTCAGTAGTGGTTTCTAATTCTGACGCTCAGCTTAAGGGCCCAGGGGCTCAGGTCTGCTCAACGGCTAATAAAGGTTCTTAAAAATTCAGATGTGAGTTATGCTCTGCACCCTTGGGGTGGGTCACCTTACCCAGCCCCAGAGACATTGGACCGATTGGTAAGTTTGAGTGAAGCTGGTATTTTTGAACAGGAGGAATGATGGGCTGGCAGTGAGCCCAGGTGGCCAAGAAGGCCAATGGCATCCTGGCAGGCATCAGGGATAGTGTGATCAACAGGACCAGGGCAGGAATCGTCCCCTTGTGCTGGGCACTGGTGAGGCTGCACCTTCAATCCTGGGATCAGTTTGGGCCCTTCACTGCAATAAAGACACTGAGGGGCTGGAGCATGTCCGGAGAAGGGGACGGAGCTGGGGGAGGGTCTGGAGCACAATTGCCATGGGGACTGTCTGAGGGCGCTGGAGGGGTTCAGCCTGGAGAGGATGGGGCTCAGGGGAGACCTTATCCCTCCCTACAACTCCCTGAAAGGAGGGTGCAGAGAGGGGAGGTCAGTCTCTTCTCCCAAGGGACAAGTGATGGGACAGGAAGGGATGGCCTCAAACTGTGCCAAGGGAGGTTTAGATTGGATATTAGGGAAAATGTCTTCCTGGAAAGGGCTGTCAGACACTGGAACGGGCTGCCCAGGGAGGGGGGAGTCACCATCCCAGGAGGGGTTTAAGAGACATGTGGATGTGGTGCTCAGGGACATGGGTCAGTGGTGAGCTCGGCAGTGCTGGGTTAATGGCTGGACTTGATGGTCTTCAAGTTCTTTTCCAACCTAAAATATTCCATGATTTCAAGCTCTACCCAGTTCCCAGCACAGCAGCCATCCTGCAGAAAGGAACCTCCCGGCATGTCCCCTGCGATTCCATACCAATCAGCTCCAGGGAGAGCTCACCTTCTGCTTTACCTTCATTGTAATGGCATCCAGCACACCAAGGCTGCTCCACGCCAGGTGTCGCAGCATGGGAAGCGGGGCTGGGTGGGAGACGAGCACCCAGAGGCACCCACTGTCCGGGTGTCGGTGTCTGCAGCGAGCACCATCCAGCCGTCCCCGCTGCTGCCCCCCCATCCCCCTCACCAGTACCTGCGTCCTGTGCGGCAGTGGGACACAGAGCGGCAGCCGTCGGGGTGGGAGAGGCCACCCAGAAATGGAAATCAAAGGAGCAGACGATGCTTGGTGGCATCTTCATGTTGAAATATGGTTTTAATATTAATGGCATTATAATTTGATGAAATGTGGGTTTTGTAAGGAGGATTAAGTGTACCCTGATTCCCCTGGCTCATTGCAACACAGCGAGGATTAAAACTGCCTCTGCTTTTGAAGGCAGGGGACGGCTCTTGTGCCCATGTCCTCGCAGGAGGAGCCGGCGAAGGCTGAGGTGTGAGGCTGAGCCGGTGGAAGTTCCTCCTGTGCAGCCATGGGTGTCCAAAACTCTGGCATGTGCTTCCCAGGAGAGGAGAAATTAGTGTTAAAAATTTCATGCATCCGAAGGAGATGATTAATTGTCTCCCAACTAATTAATGAAATGAGATAATTTTCCCACCTGCTGATCCCGAGTCCAGCAAGGTCAACAAAAAGACTGGCATTGACTCCCGAGGATTTTGCACCGGTATGGTTTTATGGTTCACTTCAGCAGAATGACACATCGGTATTGGGAAAGGGAGGTTATGGGATTTGGTGGGAACAAGATCATTTTTCAGCAAGAAGGATGTTTACCTACATTTTCTCTGCTGCTAAGGCAACTGAAAGAGAGCATTGTTGTTTTGGTTTTAATTAAAGTTTTTAGCGTTCATCGCAGCCACTGTGTTGACTTTTTAATATATGAATAAATATGAAAAAGCACATATATTTTATACTCCCTGCTCTGCATTTATTCACTGCAGCTTACAGGATTCTTTCCAGCGAACTGAGTTACACGTTTTCAGCAGCATCCTGCCACATCTTAAAAAAAAAAAAAGTAGGGCAGAAAAACCACCACATTAACCCGCTGTGTCCTGAAATGAGTGTGTGCTCCGTTCAGAACAGGCGTCATCATTAGTAGGTTTTGTATCTATTTATAACGAGGCTACAGCATTTCTGAAACATCCTGTAAACACTAATCCTCTGCACACCCCCGCGATGTTGCCAACTATAATTTTCCTGCTTTCAAAACACAGAGATTGACTCCCAGACATAAACATGGTACCACAGTGATGGACTCCATGTCCAAACCACCGTCGGCAGAGCTCAGAGCTGAGCTCAGGGATCCCAAGGGCCACGGGATGGGGGTCTTAGAGAAAAAAAGAGGGGTTTGTCAGGAAATGCCACTTGGCCAAACCCAAAGCAGCCTGCAGAAACGTTCTGGTTTTGAGAGTTTCTCCAGGTGTCTGCAGTTTGCCCGCTCTCCTACCCAGCCCCCCGAGTTTCCCTGGAGCAGGGTCCAGCCAGCCCTCCCAGAGCCTGCTTGGGCATCAGGGTGCACCAAGGCACCCAGAACCCCTTTGAATCTGCAGCCTGAGGTACCTGGATATTTTCAGAGCTGATCCGTTATGCCTTTGAATAATTAGGTGCAGATGAATAAACAGTGCAACCGTTTCAATTTCCCAAGAAACAGTTTTTCTCTGGAAACAGCACACTTGGTGCTGGGCAAGGGCTAGAAGACAGAGCTCTCGCTCGGCAGAGTTGCTGCCTAACACCGTGTCGCAGGAGAGAGGGTGAGGCAGGGAATTTCTCCTCTGATCTAACTGTGTGCGTGGAGAGATTTGCTGGAGCCCCGAGTTGGTGCCGGGCAGAGCCCACAGTTGGGTTATGAAGGTGTGAAGAGGACAGATACTTCACAGAGTGCCTTGTGTTAATAAAGTGATAAGCTGCCAAATATAAAGCTGGATGGTCTTCATGCTGAAAGGTTAATTAAACCAGCAAAGCTGACGTGCGACAGAATTGCTACGGCCCTTTTCCCTTTAAATATTTTGCACGCTAGTTAAACTTCCCTCCCCTCCCTGCACACACACAAATAAATAAACAAACGTCGTGAATCAAGCCAACCATAATTCCAATTAGTCCCAGCTGCTATTTCACCACCCTTTAAAGCCCCATCTGCAGCGCTCAGACATGGGTTACACACGGCCTCGTGCAAGGAGACATGAAATAATTGCTGCAGTCTGAATGGAGAGTCACTAATTTTGTGCATGCATTATTCAGAGTGACGGGGACATTACTGTAATAATTCCGGACTTGTTCAATATTCTCAAGAATGGTGGAGAGAAAAATGCCTCTGTAGCCACACAAAGGGGTATGAATTGCATCTCCAGGCTGACCCTCTGCCTGCTTCCCTATTTATTTTTAACAACATTTCCAAATCACACTTTAACGATACCACTTTTCACAGCTAAGATTCATTTTGACTGGGAGTATAAGGAGAGCTCTTCTTGAGCCAGTGTGACCTGCTACTGATTTAGCAAGAATAGGTGATGTCACTGGAAATAAATTACTCTTTAGTATTTCTTCTTTTACTTTTTTTCTCCTAATGAAAGAAGGAATGACTTTGGGAAGCCAGTTAGCAATAAAATCAGTAAATTACTCCAAGGAAATCTGTTTGGCGAGGGCACCTTTAGATGCTAATAAACAAATTTATTTGGTAGCTAGTTATGGCCATTCAAATTTGTAGTCTAACTTCAAAAAAATTGCATCGTGGCTTAATGAACTGGCAAGGAATTTTTAAAAAAATCTGTTGTAAATTGACATTGTTTAATGAAGAGGAGAAAGGATAAAAGCAGGGATAAAAATAAAAGGAAAATCAAAAGAGGGACAAGACATAAAAGATTACTGTGGGTGGACTTAGACACACATTCATATGTCAGCTCTTTAATGGAATGAAAAATGATAAAAATCTTAACTAAGTTTCTTTGTATAAGCTTCAAAAGTTGCACTGGATTGAAATCTCTAGGTGACTGATCAAATGTTGGAACTTTTCCTCCCCCCTCCAGCATATAAATTAACAAGGATGAAGAGCGAGGGATAAAAAGAAAGACTAGAATTACAGTTTTGATTACAAAAGGTAATGTTAAAAGAAGTATCTGGAAACAGCCTCTTTCTGATGAGAAATTCTAACTCAGTGGCTGTGTGAACGTGTGCACACGCAGATACTCACATCCCAGACAGCTGCAGACCCAGTGGTGCAATTCCCATTTCCTGACTTGATTTTGGTAGTCAGGTGATTGGGTCGGGTCGTGGTTTAACCCCAGCCGGCAGCTCAGCACCACACAGCCGCTTGCTCACTCCCCTGGTGGGGCTGGGGAGAGAATTGGAAGGGGAAAAGTGAGAAAAGTTGTGGGCTGGGATAAAGACAGTTCAATAGGTAAAGCAAAGCAGGGAATTCAGTCCTCACTTCCCAGCGCAGGCAGGGGCTCAGCCAGCCCAAGGAAAGCAGAGCTCCGTCACGTGTAACGGGGACTTGGGAAGACAAATGCCATCACCCCAAACATTCCCCCTTCTTCCCCCCAGCTCTGTATGCTGAGTGTGACATCATTTGGGACGGAACATCCCTTGGGTCTGTTGGGGTCAGCTGTCCCAGCTGTCTCCCCTCCCAACCCCTTGTGCCCCCCCACTTCCTCGCTGCTGGGGTGGGGTGAGGCCTTGACCCTGTGTCAGCACTGCTCAGCAACAACTACAACACCCCTGTGTCATCAACCCTGTTCACAGCACAAACCCCACCCAGAGCCCCGCACCAGCTACTGGGAAGAAACTGAACTCTCCCCCAGCCCAAACCAGCACATGTTGGAACCCAATCAGGCGTCACAGAAGAAGATGAAGCAAGATCCAGAATTTAAGTGATTGTATTTGACACTCAAGGAGAGACAACCAAGGGGTGACTGGCTAATGAATCAAAGCTTTATCAGGTTTCTGATGATATACATAGGTGAAGAAAAAGTTGAGGTGAACTAAAAATAGAGCTGAAGATAGAGCAGGAACCCCTTGTTGCTACTTGGTCATGAATGTTGGTATGAAAAATGGAAGGTGTTTCAGGCCTGGCTGCGTTCCCCGGCTGTTGGTTCCCAGTGTGAGAAGGTGAGTACATGCAGAAAGAGAACACTGGGGCTGATGACAAAGAACTCAACAGAATGAGTTTCCAGCTAATCGATTTGAATATTTACTAATTAGTTGGTATACAGGGACCTTGGAATCAGTCAGCACATGGCAGGTTGTCTGGTCAAAGCTAACCAACAGAAAACAGATAAACAGCTGAGCAAAACCAAGAAGGTTAAAGTCCATTCCCTAAATATCAGTGATATGCAAAAATTTACAAGGCATCAGAAATCAGCTGAAAAACAACACCCTTTTTTTTAAAAGCGCACATACGCGGGTTGGCAGATGCGTGTCGGTGCTGTGCATGCAGAGTCAGGTGCCAGTTTCCAGCGGTTTACAGGGACTAATTACAGCCTTCGCAATTACCACAATACTGTTATGATTCTTGAAAACAATGACAATTTGTTCACTGAATGCTGAAATCTTAATTTGCTTATTTCATTGCCTTTGATAGCGAAACAAGGAGGAGGCTGAGGGTGACCCACTTTTTTTCCCCTAAACAGTCAGATGGTCCTTCAACAGAGAAAGGTCAGGAAACACCGCTATAAGAAAACCCATGGCTTGTAAATCTTTGCTCCGGTCGACAGAGCTTTCTCACCCCAGTTCGGTATTAGCTCAGTTGTAAGAGTTCACCCAACGTTCTCCATGGAAAACGTGTGAGCTGCAGGATGGCTAACTGCAGGATTACGGTGTCTTACGGACAGACCACCCGGCTATGAAAACTTGCTGCAGTTTCATTGCTGATGCATTTCCCAAACACAAGTGTTTTACTGCAGTTTAAGGGCTGAAATAATGTGTTAAAACAACATTGTATTAAAACCAAACGAAATTTATGTATAGGATGAGGCTTGGAAATGCAGCTAAGGAAAACACTGTGGAAATCAAGATAAAATCTCACAAGTTGGCCAGCCTGCAACTAAATGTGGGTAAGTTCCGAGTTAGAAAACAGAGATGCACTGTGCAGACAGACCATTTTCAAGCCAGATGCATTGTCCATGTTTTCACCCGCATTCCCAGTACAAAGTACACGATGCTGCCTTCTACCACGGTGTGGATCCCGTTTCTGCAAATACTGACTTCTCTTTCCTTGTTGGATGTCCTGCAGAATCCCATAGGAAACAAAACCGTTTTGTCAAGTCACCTTCTCCTCGTTACGCAATTTCTACCCCCTCAGGTTTCAGAAATACCCAGTGATTTAAAGGGTTTCCGTACAGGACCACTTAGTGCTGGGTCCCACGGATCACTCTGGGAAGCGCAGTAGCATCAGCCCTAATTTATTCTGGAATTTTGCAAGGACTGTCTTAGCTAGGGCTCCCCAGAAGGGCTGAGCTCACCCACCAACCCAGCCCCTCTCCTCCTCCTGTGCCAGCTCTCAACACAAGCAGAGCATGTGAGCCTACCCAGCCTAGCCCTGCCCAATCTAGACCAGCCCAGCCCAGCGTGCCTGCTCACTCCCGAACCCTCACGCCCATCCCACCCCTGCCTGCCATCCAACAGACCCACGGGGGCTGACCACGAGCCTCCAAAGCAGCCAACACCCACCTGGGGCTTGTTGCTGCTCAAACCTGACCCTAGCACCGAGCTCAAACGCCGCTTTCCTGCGGTTTGTACCTCCTGGAGCCGATCCATACTGCCTGCAATCTGGGATGACTGCTCAGTCCCAAATCTAACCCTTATGTAAGCGAGTATATACCAGTTGGCTCCAGCCTCAAACGCGAGCTCGTGTTGGGTAAGGATTCAACTATGCAGGACAGTCTGTGAAACCCTCCGAGTACAATAGGCAGTTCTGCTGCAGCGCTCGCTGACACCCGGCCAGAAATTCTTCACAAATGTACATGCAATTATTCTCATGTTCCCTGGCCTCGCGTGAACCTCCAATGTGTCCGCAGGGAAGGAGCCTCCCAGCACACGAGGACAGCCTACAGATGTGGCGCGGACCACAACCTTACAATCTTACCTACACAACCCTACAGATGGGGCACGGGGCACAACCTTACAATCTTACCTACACAACCCTACAGATGGGGCACGGGGCACAACCTTACAATCTTACCTACACAACCCTACAGATGGGGCACGGGGCACAACCTTACAATCTTACCTACACAACCCTACAGATGGGGCACGGGGCACAACCTTACAATCTTACCTACACAACCCTACAGATGGGGCACGGGGCACAACCTTACAATCTTACCTACACAACCCTACAGATGGGGCACGGGGCACAACCTTACAATCTTACCTACACAACCCTACAGATGGGGCACGGGGCACAACCTTACAATCTTACCTACACAACCCTGCAGATGTGGCACGGGGCACAACCTTACAGTCTTACCTACACAACCCTACAGATGGGGCACGGGCTCCCCGCCATTCCCGGGTGCAGGGGTGCCCTTCTTCCGCCCCATGACTGCTGGACCTGTGGCATTCGGCTCAGATGACCGCTGCAGGGAGCGGGGCGGGGGGAAAGAGGGATAAGGGTTCCCCACCACCCCAAATGCAATAGAAGTTTCTTTTCTCATGATCGCCATCAACAGGGCTACATAAATTGTCCCTGGGCTGGTTAAATGTCCGTGGCAATGCTGGAGTGCCCATCATGATATGGCTCTGGACCACCACCCCTTCCGCGATTCGTCAGCGCTCCAATCACTGGCTTCAGGAATATTGAGTAACGTTTTGACCCATGTACTCTCACTGCTCATCTCGCCTCGTGTCCACCCCCGGCTGCTGAGAACATTCTTACAGGTTCATCAGGTAAGGCTTTATTCCTTTAAAAAATACATTAGGAAAACCATCTGGGCTGTTTTTTCAAACCAACTCAAACTCCTCCAGCTGTTGTGTGACCTCATCGTTTATTAATTTCTGTAGACTCCTATTTACCATTGAGATCAACCCTACAAGTGTATAATTTCCTGATTTCTTTCCAGCTACTTTATTAAAGATTGGGGTTAGAGATTCGCTCCCCTTGAGTCCCTTGATAACCCTCCTCTCGCAGGGGTTGTAGAGGAGCAGATGATGCATCACGGGCGCCTTTATAGCAACAATAATTGTTCTGCTCCAGAAGCAACAGCAGCTTATATACTGCAGTTTTCCTGAAATTGTTTTTCTTCTTTCCCTTATTGCTAAGGAAGATATTGGCACCAAATTGTGATTTGAGAGCTCATGTTCCCTTATTTCCCCCCCTACCTGAAGCCAGTGCAGATGCTCCGTTTGTGATGCCACCGCCGACATCTGTGTAACTGAATCCAGCCTTATAAACAGGAAGCAGAAGTGACAGCAGCCCTTTCAATAGGTGCTTTTCTTCTGCTGAAACCATTATTTCAGACAGGATATATAAATCACATTGTCTCTGAAGTGCCCAGTTCCAAGTCCGTGGCACTCCTCATGGATATGCCCCAGCCCTTTGCCTCGCTGACAGCCTGGCTGCTTTCCTCGAGGTGTTTGGAGCTGGAAATTCTCTGGTTTGGGGGAGGAAAAGAGGAGGGTGATAGTCAGTACAAAAGACCGTAAGATGATTTTTGTGTCTGTCGGCTCGGCCCGTCTGCTCCTGCAGAAGCAGCTGTTCATAAGCACTTCCAGCGCGGGTATGGGTTCAGTACCCGAATCCCACACGGCATCCCCTGCCCAGATGTCTCACTGCATGCTCGGGATGTGCCGCCAGCATCCCGGGAAGGCCACCAGCCACGGCATCCTTAGGGAGGCTCCTTTATTCCTTACTTACTCGGTTAATTATGGCCACTCTTCTCCCATCTTTGATCTCATAGTTGGTATTTTCAGCGGTGGATGTCAGGCCTCAGCCCTTGGAAGCAAAGGGGACTCTCTGCCCACTTCATGATCCTGTGCTATAGCCAACACCACCCCCCGAGGCAAAGACAAAAGGTGAGTGTAATCGCAGTTCCGCTCCTTTTCTGCTGAAGCAGCGCTGTGCTAACCCATCCCACGAGCACCACCATGCTAAGTGGCACCGTGGCTGACCGGCATGTGCTGGCTCGGAGACAGGGACCACTGCCCTCAGCCCAGTGGGGAGCTGATAGCTAAACAGTGCAGAAATGGACAGGAATAATGGGGAAAAAAAAAAAGTGTGAAACATATAAAATCTGAATCAGGATGAGAAATCTTACTGCTCGTAATATTTGGGATTTACAGTCCACTTACGATCAAATGTCTTATCTCAATTTATAATTCCCCATCTTTCCTGCACCAGCGGCGGGAGAGCACTCAGCAGACCAGGGCAGGCCTTAAAAAGGCAGAATAATGACATGATGTGTTAGTTGTGTAATTTAGATTTATTCCGTTTTTCTTCATATAAATACAATTTATATTCACACGGCTCCTCAAATAACGGCACAAATGGCAATACACCAATGTTAACATTGCATTACTTCTGGCTTGCACAGGAAAAAGAGGAAAAGCTGCCTTATGCAGGAAAGCCACACGACATTCCGGGATGAGAAGTGATTGAAACTACAGGAAAAAGGGGCTGGAGGGTTATGATAGTGCAGGGTGGGCAGAGCCAGGGCAAGGGTGGTATTAGTGAAAGCGGGGGTTGGTCAATGATTTTGTTTTCATTGCATTTCAACACCTGGAGCTTTGAATGGACTTTTTTTTTTTTTTTGTTCCACCTTCCCAGTGCATCCCTAAATGTTTAAGGAAGAGGATACCTTCCTCCTCCTCCGAAAAGGCAGGGGACCCCAGCCTACAGCGGAAGCAGAGCCCAGGGGAGACGGGCACAGGGGCTGCAGGAGAGCATCACTTACCCCACGGGGCTCCCAGGACGGGTATCTGAGCCCGCTCCGGGACAAGGAGCCCTCCTCCAGGTCCCCGCTCAGCCCGGCCTGGGAGAGGGAGGTTATGGGCACCGTGTGTTTGAGCTTTACTGGAAACACGGGGCTTGCGTTTACCATATCAATGGGCAGGGAGCAAACAGGAGATTTATCAATATTTGCATCCTATAATTGTCTTTAGGAAAGATCAGCTGGGTTAAATCTCACGGGGGCCGTTTTTCTGGGAGGAACGGCGGAATTGTTAACAAGTTTCATTTCCACCACTTGAGCAGCTAATGTGCAATCGCTTAGTCTGATCACACTTCTGCTTCCAAACGGCACTTCACGAGGGAGCACCTCTAATCGGACATGTTCTTTCCCCATTTTGTGTGGGAAATACGGCTTTCCGGACGATCTGAAGGTTGCTGGGATGAGTCTTGCTGTTAGGAGATGGTACTCCTGAGTGACGGGAGGTAAAGTGTATGGCTCTTCGCGGGGAAGAGAAAGCAAACAGCTGGAAATTAATGTGGATCCAGCTGCTGATCTGCAAACTCTGGGAAGAGTGAAGGCAGCTGAGCGGGTCTGGGTCAGACATTTAAGGTCTTAATGGTCTTCAATACCATAATACCTGATAAAGCTACATCTTGACTGCTGTTTGAGGGTTAATTCTGAGTTTGATGAATCAGTTACCGTTACTGAAGCCAGGTGAAGGTAGGAACTAGTGAAAGTAGCACAACATTACGCTGCCCTTCTCCCGGCCAGGGAGATAGGAGACTTTCTTGAAGCTAATAAATAATAATAGTGACTTACAGATATGATCAAATATTTAAATCTTCTTCTGTATCTGTCTTCTTTCTGCTGGGAGGTAGTTCTTCAACATTTCAACCAGAGAGCTGCAAATGAAGGAGAGAAGCAAAAGGCTGGGAAAAAAGCAAGGACACTGTAACCCTGTAGGTTACTTTAACCTTACGGACCATGTTTGCATTTAGATTCCAAAGATGAGGGGCTTCAACCCAAACCCAAACCACTGGCCTTGGGGGAGCTTGGGTGCAAATGCTGTGGCTTGGGCTCAACGTCTGTTCAAAAGTCCCTTTTTATATGGAATTAGTATCCTCCAGCGTTTTTCCAGTTCTGAGTGGTGGATATTGCAGTGAAAACTGTATTGACCCACAGCTGCATCACCAGGTAAGAAACTCTGAAGGACTGGAATGGGTGGAAGAAAAAGCCGTCATGCTAAAAGATCTTTCCAGTATTGACACTATAACCAGTGCTTCTGGAAAGAGACTGCAGGTAGCACAATATTTGCTAACATGGAAATAAAATAAGAGCAAAACTCTTCAGTCAGAGAACAAACAAACTTGTTTCTTTTCAATAAGCAATGGGCAAAAAATGTGTTTATCCTTAGAAATGCTAACTGCCCTCACCCTTCCCACATGCTGAGGATCAGCGCTTTTAGCACCTTCATATGCTGTGGGCAGATTTAATTGACCCAGAACTTCAGAGCTGAAGGATGAAGTCTGGTCCCAGCGAGGCCAGTGGTCTTTCAGCACAGACAGGACTTTATGCTAAATGCTCTGCTCTGACCCTGCAAATCTTTGCCTTGGGCAGAGAAGTCTGTTGTTGCTACGACCGTGGAAACACAATGTGGGGTAGGGGATGAAATACCAAGGGAAGATTGGAAGATTTTAATAATGCCTATTTTTATATCTATTAGATGCCAACCATCTGAGCTAATAGAATATAATTGGAAGACTAGATTTAGTAATTTTCTTTATTATTAGGTCTTGATGTACTTCTGTCAACTCCAAAATAGTCATTACATGTAATTAGGAAGAAGATTAGAGTGCCGTTAAGATGCAGAATAATGATGCAGCTCAACAAGGGCCAGTGGAAAAAACAACCCACTTAGGAAAATGTCTCAAGTGCTGAGCAGAAGAGGGCATTTAAAAAAGATGAAGATGAGAGCTGGTGCTAAATAGATGAGACTTTGAAGTGGGAAAGAG
>NW_010241681.1:47055-48502 GCF_000690775.1 Eurypyga helias
AAAGCATTTGATGACTATACCTCCCTCTAAAATGAATCCCTTGTGTTTATTTAGACGGGTGAAGTAACACTAGTAGGATAATTCCCTAAGAACCACCCTCTGTGTCTTTTTCATAAACTCCCACCTCGAACAGCATAATTAATTTCACAGTTGTACAGGAGAATAATAAGAAAAAAATCCATCCTCTGGGAAGTAGGTGGTAATTTCTATCTGATAGAAATTGTGATTAGGCACAGCATAAAAAACTTTCTGATAATTTATTCACCAGAAATTGCCATATTATACCTATCAGAGGGCTGGTGATATGAAACTTAACAAGCTGATATTTCACTCTGATTTCCTGGAGCATGATCCAATTTATTAAATCCAAATTCTTGATGAGTTTTAATATGAAATAAGATTTCTGTATTTCAGAGGAATAGATGTCAGGGTGCACAAAGCAGATAATGGGACAGCTAATAGAAATTAAGCCGCACCAAATGACAGGTTAAGAAAAAAATTTCTGAAATTTCTAAAAATTTCCATCAAACTAGGGATAAAAGGCAAGAAAAGAGAGCAAGGTGGTGTCTGTAACACCGTACGGAGCAGCACACCACAAGGCATTACCAACATGGGAATCTATTTCTGGTTCTATCATCCACTCACCCTACGACGTCAGCTGAATTGTTTCGGGACAGAATCGCTTTTCCAATAGGTACCTGTTAAATAGCAAAAGCGCTGTGCAGACGCAGCTGCGGTTTCCCGTCTTGCCCCGGCCGATGCCTCGCTGTTTGTGGGGTCCCACCGTCGCAGCGCAGCACCCCTGTGCTGGTGCCGACAGCTGTCTCCGTTGGGTGCCGGTTGGCCGCGATGGCTCTGCACAGGGCTTGCTTTGCTTCATTATTGTTTCTTTGGGGGGTTTTTAGTTAGTTCAGGTTATTTTTGCGAGGTCCCTGGCTTTGCTCGCTGCCCCTTGGTAGTCCTGGAGCAAGGGTGGAAGGAGGAGAAAGTGTGGCTGGAGCAGCACGTGCCGTGCGGAGGTGCAGGGGACGGGTCTCCCGTGGGTGAGAGGAGGGTTCCCCTCCCAGCCCTGTGCCGTGGGGGCTGGGGCTAGCCCCCTCATCCCAGGGAGCGGACGGAGTCTGACTCCCATCTGGGAGCTTACATTTTCAGAGGTGGGGGTGGGAAGGCTGCAGGTAGCCAAGGGTGGTCTCAAGGCTCAAAACACTAAGCCATGCAGGGAGCAGGGGGTCTGCAAGAGAGGGAGAGAGCAGGGAGAAAAGGTTTCCTCAGGACACCTCCCCTCTAAAATGTTCCTGCACGAGGTCTGCCAGGGCAATGAGGGAAGCCCCATGGGAGGCAGTGGGTCCCACAGAGCGGGGCCAGCCCCCTCACCAACAGCCCAGCTGAGCTTCCCCCAGCCTTGATTCTCCCTGCCTGGGGCAAAGAATCATAGAATCATGGAATG
>NW_010241681.1:48862-49921 GCF_000690775.1 Eurypyga helias
CAGCCTGTCCCCATGGCAGAGGGGCTCCAGCCCTCAGAGCATCTCCATGGCCTCCTCTGGAATCCTCTCTCCTAGCAGAAACTCAGCCTGATGGCCCAGACACTGTCCATGTCCTCTTCTTTCCTTCCTCAAATTTGCGGAACAGCCAGTGACACCGGGCTCCCTGCCTGCACCTGGAAATGTGGAAAACACACGGGTATTGCAGTGCCTGCACAGGGGGAAGCAGCACATGGTGGTATTGACAACAATCGCCACATCAGGGCTGGGAATAGACCAAAATACAGGCAATTAACCCCAAAATGACACTGATGAGGTAGCCACACCTCCAAGCTGGGATGGCGAGGCTGGTGCTGCATGCCAGCCAGCCCCGACCCGCAGACGGCCAAAGCTGCGGCCACACTGCCCGCACCAGGCACGGTGCTGTGGTCGGGGACCTCACGGTGCTGGGGGGGTTACTGCTGCAGCCCAATCAATCTCCTCCACTTGTTTATAAGTATCTGTGACTCACAGACGTTTTTCCTGCTCCTTAATTGCCAGTTTCCTGAGAAACCATCGCAGCCAGCCAATCACCATCAGAATTATGACTTAGCGACTAGATACAATTGGGAAAAATAAATACAGCATTATTGGTAAATTGAACAACACTTTTCTAAGTACATCACGTATTTATAAACACCACATACATCTGCAGAAACTGAGAACCCCCTTACCTTGCCGAAGGAGGTCTCCGAAGGTCTAAGAAACAGCACCCACTCACCTCTCTGCCTAACTCCACGGCTGTGGGACGGAGGATGCACACAATGGGCACTGCGGTGGCGGGTGCCTGGGGACCGTGTGCTCCCCACAAGCCACAGCAGGATGCACAGCACCAGCACCCGTGTAACCTCAGGGGAGCCTGGACTGGGAAGGTGATTTGACTGATTGTCACCTCTCCTGTCCAGGGTCACCATCCAGGCAGAGGCATAGCCTGAGCCAACTCACCCCAGAGCTGCAGGGACAGCAGGGAGGGGGCTGGGGGGGAAGGGTACAGGATTAGACCATGGGCTGACTCAGCAGGAG